>NW_026558108.1:0-37637 GCF_026930045.1 Uloborus diversus | reverse complement strand
AAAAGGAAATCTTAGATTTTTAAATTTTCAATGCGAATGATGTATAGTAACTTACTTGCTCATTGTCTTCAAGAGTCTGATCATGTTCCACAAGTTTTCCTTTTTTCATCTTAGACGCCATGCGTTAGAACATGCTCCTAATTTGTTGAGTCGTCAGATACTCATCAGGTGAAAATAGTTTTTCTCCCTTTTAATTTCTTTTTTCTCTCATTTCTTTTGCCGCTTTTTCGGGAGTAATTTTTATGGAAGTCTTCTCTCCTTCCAAAAACAGCTGACGCATAAAATTCTTCTGCTTATCGCTAAATTTTGAAAATTTTCTAACTGGCAATGCCCATCCAGTTTCATCAAAGAATATTTTTTCATACAGCTTCTCAGTCATTATTTTGCGAGTAGATAATGGTGGGATTTGAGTTTCGGCTATTGTACGGGTTACAGAGCAAGAAGCTTTCATTTTTTCTGCATACAATTTTCTCACATTGTGTAAGGAGGTTTTAGTTTGAATGTATTTGTGTTTTCCTGAAGCTATATGTTCTTCCAATTCAATACTATCAAAAAATGCATCACTGCATTCAATTTCTGGACAAAAATACAGGCACTTGTACTGTCGATCTCGGCGATGATTCGATGAAACAGATGTTGCCTGATTTTTCCCAGTTGAGCTGAAATCATCTATTATGACTGTGCCTTTTGTAAATTGGCAAAGGGTATATGGAATCTTAATACCAGATCCTATGTTATAGTACTTCCAGAAAGTCATTTGACTGTCAGAAAATTGTACTGAATGGAAATTACTGATTCCGGTAATCTTCTTTGGGATAAGAAGCGAAGCAATTTTTTTGTTAACTTCAATGATGGCTACTTTTGAGCTCTTGACCCCTCCCTGGTACAAAATGCCATTTTTTACATCTTCAGCAGTTACTATGTCGTGACCACTGTTTACGTATGCTTGTAAGTACCGTTTTGCCACCGCACTCTCCCGATCAGCCTGATCTTTTCCTTTTTGAGGTTCATTATAAACATGGCGGACGAGAACAATACCGTAGTTCTTACAAATGTTATACTCTGTTTCAACGTAACCATTCCCAGTATAACAACCAGCGTTATCTGATTTCGCATACATATTCACCACACTTGGAAAATCTTGACGATACTGCTTCAAAACAACATCGGCAACTGACAGCGTGTCAACAACATCTTGTTCGCAACGGAATAATATAGTGAAGTAAACTGACTTTTGAAAACATGCTTTTGATTTTTTAAAAAACACATCAGCATGCACAGAGATCCCTTTCTTGCCAAAATAATCTGCTTGACCTTCACGGTATTTTATGGGAAGAACTTTCTGTGCCCAGTCTCGGATCCATAGACTAGTAGTGTCATTTAATTTTTCAAAGGCATCTATTTTGGCATTGTTTTGTTGTACAGAACGAATATCATGCTTCATCCAAGCAAAAATGTTTTGTGTTGCGATGTTGAAATCGTACTGGATGTCGTCCTTATGCTCGCTACTTTCCATTTTCTCAATTGCTTCTGAAATAACAATCTCAGTTTCCAAAAGATCAGAGCACTGCGGACACCAGCTATCATGAGCTGTTGTGCAAGGTAATGAAAAGTTACTATCATTTGAACTGGACAATGCGTGGGAGATGCAATGACTTTCGCAGTTGTTGTTCTGAGTGCAGTGAGTTAAATATGTCAATTTAAGATATCGTTTAGATTCTTCCAGTTTTCTCATAGTGTCTCTTTGTTTTATCTCAGGCAGAAAATTTTTTGTGATGTTTTTCAAGGTTTCAAATCCTTCCAAGCCTGTTGCAATAATATTATCCAGACCAGCTAAACAGTGGCGGTGACTTGGCTTGATAACTTCCAAAATTTTCCTTGGATGGATAAGGTCACATTCAGATAAAGTTACTTTGCCACTTTTAGTATCTAGATGAACAGGGAATTGCAATTCAGTATAGCTAAAAATCCCACTCTTCTTATTTCTCAGATATTCACCACAGTTACCGAGATCACTAAACTTACAAATTGAATAATCCACATTCATTTTTACAAAGTTAAGAACAGTCCTCTACTTTTAAAAACAAATGTCAGAGCATGTGCTTCACATAAACGCTTACGAAAACAAGAAAATTAAGTTCCCTTACGTTGACTAATATTTGCGCCTTTATACTCTCCTCGCCGCCAGCTGGAGTGTTACAATTCAACTGAACCAAATCTGCAATAAAAAATTCATAAATAAAATCTTTTTATTTATCGCTCTTTATGGTCAGTCCACCAAATAAGACAATGTATACCAATAAGGCTACCCCCCTCCCTTTTTTTTTTAATTTAATGTAACAAAAGTTCGCTAGAACTTGGCTTAATCGTCATCTGAACTGATGATACAGCGTTATCAATAAACAATGTTTTATCCTCAGGCAACAGTTCACGTACAGCACGTCAAGACAGCGTGATTTTGTTTCGTTATGGTTAACTGTCGTTTATAAGTATTTAAAAATAGTTCTTTATTTTTCTTGAAGCCCAATCTATGTAGTTGAAGAATGAAAAAAACATAAATGCCGCTGTGAACCGTTGCCTTTTCCTTTGATTTTTTAACCTAGAAAAGCATATTTTTGCCCATTAAGGTCATGGTTAGCCTTATCAGCCCAGTGTCCTCACTAGGACACCGGGTGATTGGGTGGAGGATATGATCCTGTCTTGCCTACGCTAAACATATGTCTACGAACTGTGCTGAGTGACCAAAAATCATAAAATGCCAATTTATCAGTGTCTTAAATGTGACAATTGTACTTTCACCTTTCCGCTGAAGGAAATTTGATTTTTTTTACAAGTTTATTGAACGTATCAAATGTGTTTTAATATGCTATCCTATTGGCAACAGAGAATGGTTTCTTTTCGGAGGTTTTTTTTTTCAGAGTTGGAGACCAATGTTCCTAGTTTAGCCAATTTGCCTTTCTTTTTTAGAACAGTGTAGGAAAACGTAATTGAAAATTATATTTTTTCCATGGAAATATGTTATCTAATGAATGTGCAAAAGTTGGAGTAGTCAATCATAAATGAGGTCACGAACTTAGGATGGCCTTGTTTGGTGCACTAAGCATATTTTTTGTACTTCTCATATGCAACTTAGGGGTAAAGTAAAATATCAGACCTGAACAATAGCGGTCCACTAATACAGTGGTTTTTTTTCTGTTAAAAAAGAAAAAAAGTAAATCAACATGAAAATAGGTCTCAAACATTTTCTACCTTTATTCTTTGCCCACAATTTTCAGAAATAATTTTATTTGACTAATGAGAAAAAAATTATATTGATTATTTTTTGAAACTTGAATCAATTTTTGTCTACCTTACTTTCAATTGAACATATTTTGTTAAACTATATACAGTTTGTTACTAAACCACGTGTTAAGTCTCATTAAAATAGTACAACTATTTGAACACTAGTACTTGTAAACTACTTAAATGAAAAAATAGTTGGTTAACATAAAAAAAAAGCAGTACCTTACCTTTACACAATATCTGGCCAACATTCTCTCTGCTAAAAATTTAAAAAAAGCTGGTTGTTGATAGATTTTGTTTTGAATGCTCCGCCTTTCAAAGCTTCGATTCAGTGTTGTTTGTTTAAAATGGCTACATCAGTCACTACTATCCGGTTTTATAGGTTTTACATATAATTTAATGCTGCCATCTATAAAATAAAGTACGAAACTTTTAAAAAAATCAGAAATACATTTTGAAAAGGGAGAAAACTCAACACGTGCTATTAACTATATTGAACAAGTAAAAGTTCGAATTAAAAATATATTTTTTTGAAATTTTAAAAGTGTCATGGGTATGAAGCAGATTCTAAAACTACATCACTTGGAGCACAATTACAGCTGTGTCTGAAAGTCTTGTTTTCGTGGATTAGCTTAGTTGAAACTTGACACTTTATGTTAAAATTATCATTTTTGTGAGACCGTTTAATTAAGCAAGATGATTAGATCCCAAAGTTTTCTGGCCTGAGTCTAAAACTATATCACTTTGAATGTAATTACAGATGTTTTTCTAAGTTACTAACTCACCAATCATCGAGTAATCGAAAAAAAAAATGAAATTATAGCTCAAATTTTCAATTTTGAGGCCGTATAACTAAAAAAGTTTATTAGTTGCCATGGGTTTCTAACCTGGACCTTAAAATAGACCACTTGGACTATAACTACAGCTGTGTCCCAAAGTTGTTGATGCGTCGCGATCAGAGTTATTGACGTCTAAACTTGGCTATTTTTAAAAAATCATCGACTTTGAGACCGTTTAACTACTAAAGCAAAGAGTAACCCATGATATTTCATGTTTTTCTTAGTACTATACTGTGGTGAGTAGTTAGGTATATACTTATTTCCGAGGGTTACTCACGGCTTTAGCAGATATCCGGGCCCAAACAAGGCAAAAAAGTAAAAAAAATAGCATTTTCAATTGACCTTTGCCCTCAAAGCCATGAATGAGCGACCAAAATATTTCGGCTAGCATGTACCTAGTATCAAGTAGTATCCACAAAAAAAAATTGGCTTGGTACACTCATTGGTTTTGAAGCAAAGGAATCATATATTAAGCTCTTTTTTCTCACGTCCTTAAACTTTGACCTCCACTGAATTGCCAACAAGTCAAATTTGAGAAGAAAGAAGCTACACTTTGTCTTATCACAATACTAGCAACATATTCTGAAAGTTTCAGGAAAATCGAAGGTGTCAACTATCAGATCTCCCATTCACTTTGTCCAAAATGACTCTTAATATCATCGAAATGACTTGAAATTTTCCAAATCACATTTTCTAGTCTATTGGCAGATTTTAGAGGGGTGCCGCAAAAGATTAGTTGAAAAATGTTTTTCCCCATGTACCTTGTGACCACCCTAGTGTGTATAGTGTGTCTGTAGGCATGTGTGTGTATGCGAGCGTGCATGTGTAGGCGTATGTGTGTGCATAGACCTATGTGTGTGCACATAGGCGTGTGTGTATGAGCATAAAGGCGCGTGTGGGTGTGTGTGTGCAGGGCATGGACGCCCCCAACCAGTAGAAGCTGATTCCGGGAGCACCAGAGGAGCCGCACCTGCAGAGACCCATGGTACAAGCTGAAAAGGGAACCACAACGTCAAGGACGGTCAAATGAAAACAATTAGCAATCGTGATTGCTCAAAAAAAAATCGTCTGCGCATATCTTTATATAGAAACATAAATGACTTCGAGTTTACTCGCCGAAAACTGAATACCTAAATTAAAACTTTAACGTGAAAATAAAAACAAGTCATATTAACAATAATTATTTCACAGTTAAAACCATAGCTGCGGAGTCGGAGTCGGAGTCAATCTCATTTTGGGGTAAAGGAGTCGGAGTCGAATATCCAAGAATCGGAGTCAGTCATTTGTCCTCCGTGTATAATTTTTTGCCAAAGCTACGAAGTCAGAGTCGAAGTCGGGGAGTTGGAGTCCAATTAATTATCGGGCACCGGAGTCAGAGTCGGAGTCCGGTGCCTCTAAATTCTCGGAGTCGGAGTCTGGAGTTTGGCGTCAAGAGCTATTTCCAACAAAATTTGTTTGAAGTAAATCCGCCTTCAAGTTCGGAATCTACATTGACTTTCAGTTTCCCCGTAGGCGCTAATGTTAAGGGATTTGAACTGTTCAAAATTAAACGGAAAATTGTTCAAATCAAAAAGATATTTTATATACAAGTTTTTCATCATAAGCTTTTTCCTATAAAGTTTGCTTGAAGCAAATTCGCCTCACAGTTCAGAATTGCCAGGAATTTCCCCGTAGGCGCTAATGTTAAGTTTTTTTGAAATGTTCAAAATTGAACGAAAAATAGTACAAATCAAAAAGTGAAATATGGGAATGAAGTGTCCTCGCCGAGATCTTTCGAACAAAAAAATGTTTGTTCGAATCGGACTATTCATTCAAAAGTTATTAGGGGGGGGGGGGGGCAGATAGACAGACCGACAGACATTTCACCCTATCTCAATACCTTACTATCCTATTTTTAGTTTTTCGATATTTATTTAATTATTTTATTTATTTTTGACTTTTTTTTTTTTCGCGACATTTTAAAGATGCATTAAGCGTTCTTACATGCTTTTTTCTTCTTTTTCTGACTTTTACTGGGAAAGTAGGCTAAAAACCAATCGTTACATTTGTGGTACTGATAAGCCGTCATTTTGTGTTTTTGGTCACATTTGCATTTGTGCACATCGTCGCCTCAGAGCAACGCTAAGACATTTAATCCCAGGAATCCTTAGATATTTTTTTATTGCTCTGAGTCAACGGTATAAGCATATCGTATGTAGCACTGGATCATATAGGGAAGAGTATTGTACCTTGGGATACTGCTAATTTCTATTTTTAGCAGCCATGTTTTTCAATCTCTAATTTTCAACTTAACCATTAAATGGTGCCATAGAAAAAATCAGCATAATTTGTAAAATTGACGATTTTATGAGAGAAAGAAAATTTCACGACTCAAAAGTAAATATTTTCTTCATTTTTATTTCGTTTTCTGTTTTTGTATTTGTAAAACTAATCAACTGAATTTTATTTTGTTAACAAGAAGTTCTGTCTAGAACTAGACGAGCCTACTTTCCCGTATACCCATACTACTTTCTAGTACCTGATCAATATTCTCAAAAATAGCTAAAGTCGCAAATTTTTTCAAACATATTTTTAAAATACTTTAAGCTGATTTCCAAGAATAAAATATTCCTCACTCATCCAAAAAAATTAGATGCGTAAAAAAGAAAGAAAAAAAACGAACAAATAAAATAGCAGCAACTTTTAAACAAAGCAGCTAATACACTTTTTTCCTTTGAAAAAAATCTTTAACAGCTTTCAAAGGAAAAAATAATAATTAAAATTAATAAGCTCATTAAAATAAATACATCATATCAAAAAAAATCGTCTTTTTCCCCTCTTGCCAAGAACATTTTTTAAAATAAATTAATGCACTTACCAAAACAAAAAAAAAAAAAAACAATAAAATGTCAACTCAAAGAAATAATTTTCATTGTCAAAAAAAAATAAATAAAAAAATCGTCTGCGCATATCTTTATGTAGAAACATAAATGACTTCGAGTTTATTCGCCAAAAACTGAGTACCTAAATTGAAACTTTAGCGTAAAAATAAAAACAAATCATATCAACAATAATTATTTCACAGTTAAAACCATAGCTGCGGAGTCGGAGTCGAAGTCAATCTCATTTTGAGATAAAGGAGTCGAAGTCGAATATTTAAGAATCGGAGTCAGTCATTTGTCCTCCGTGTATAAATTTTTGCCAAAGCTACGAAGTCAGAGTCGAAGTCGGGGAGTCGGAGTCCGATTAATTGTCGGGCACAGGAGTCGGAGTCGGAGTCAAGTGCCCCTAAATTCTCGGAGTCGAACTTTGGAGTTTGGCGTCAAGATTTATTTCCAACAAAATTTGTTTGAAGTAAATCCGCCTTCAAGTACAGAATCTACATTGGCTTTCAGTTTCCCCGTAGGCGCTATTGTTAAGGGATTTGAACTGTTCAAAATTGAACGGAAAATTGTTCAAATCAAAAAGATATTTTACATACAAGTTTTTCATCAAATGCTTTTTCCTACAAAGTTTGTATGAAGCAAATTCGCCTCACAGTTCGGAATTGCCTTGAATTTCCCCGTAGACGCAAATGTAAAGTTTTTTTGAACTGTTCAAAATTGAACAAAAAATAGTTCAAATCAAAAAGTAAAATATGGGAATGAGGTGTCCTCGCCGAGATCTTTCGAACAAAAAAAGTTTTTTCTAATCGGACTGTTCATTCAAAAGTTATTAGGGGGGGGGACAGACAGACAGACCGACAGACCGACGGACCGACAGACAGAACGACAGACATTTTTCCCCATCTCAATACCCTACTTTCCAATTTTTAATTTTTTGATATTTATTTAATTATTTTAATTGTTTTTGACATTTTTTTGTTTTTTTCGATATTTTTAAGATGCATTGAGCCCTCTTTCATGCTTTTTTCTTCTTTTTCTGACTTTTACTGGGAAAGTAGGCTAAAAACGAACTCACTGATAGATTGACGCTCTGGCGTCACCAACAATGAAACTCGTGCCATAGCATGCGTAACGACATTATTTCATTGCTGAAGCACCAAAAATTCAGTAATTTATAATTTGACTAGTTGTATCCGCACGGCTTTGCCCATAATAGAAAAAATAAAAGGTCTTTTGGTTCGCCTGTATATTTACAAATAATGTGTGGTGAATTTTCTCGCCAATTGGCTTGTACCCATGTTGCGGTTCCCCGTTATGGTAATTTCGTATTTCGCCAATTGATTTGTGCTCATGTTACGGTTCCACGTTATGATAATTTCGTAATTTACTCGTCCATCTTATGATAATTTTGTTCTTAAAATTGGAATAGAAAAAGAACCACATCGAATTTTTAAAAAAAATTCTTCGAGGTGCACACCCCCATGCTACAAACTAACTTTGTGCCAAATTTCATGAAAATCGGCAGAACGGTCTAAGCGCTATGCGTGTCAGAGAAATCCTGACAGATAGAGAAGGTTCCGGACAGAGAGACTTTCAGCTTTATTGTTCGAAACTCCATAACTCGAATACGCTACATCGCGGTGATTACCAATACTAAAGAAAAAGGTAAAACATTCCATTCCACGTGTTTTCTTTATGGTAAATTACAGATTTGAGACAGTTTGTGGCGTAATGTAATTTCAGAAGAATAGAAAAGAAAGTTTCCCACAAAAGCGATGAAAAATTACTGTCATTCACTATGCGCCAAAGCAAGTTATAAGTTACGGCATTTGTTTGTTTTACCTTTCTCATCCGCCATTACACAGTGGCTACAGCGCCTCCTATAGTTTATTGGAGTTGCGAATTAGTAAAGATAACATTTTTAGGCGATGTTTGACATGCAGATAATTGTTTTATTTTGACAATGCTGAACTGGATCCGGTAACTTAATTGTTTTACTGCAGTTTTAGGAGAAAGAAGAAACGATGAAGTGGTGTCAACAATTAACGCTATCTACTGGATTTTATGGTTAATCCGCCGGGGTTAGGCATCACCACTCTAGAGTCAGACCACACTAGACTCGAGTGTGGTGGTGGATTAGGGCGATTTTATAGTGTTTTCAATAAATATTTAAAAATTATCTAAAATGTATTTCGGGAATTCAATTACACCATTTAATTCAGCTTAAAAAATACAATATTTCAGGGCAAAAGATCGTTTGCACAACATCTATTTTGCGTTGAATGTTACAAAATGCGTATAATCTTTACTTCAAAAATGTCAGTCAGTTACCCGTACAACTGCCCTAGTATAATAATGAAAGAAAACATAAATAAATGTAGAAAATCGGAAGAGCATAGTAAACCAGGTAATGGTATAGATTATTTGCCGTCGCACCCTCGTTATCGAAACATAAGGTCTTAAAGCCTCTTGAAATTTTAAGAAAAGTCGTCAAATTTAGCAAGTTTCGGTGAAAAATGGAGACCACCTTTTCACACGCTTTTCAGACTGACGTTCCGCCACATGCAGACGGTGAAGTTGCGTAATGCCTTCCATTTCTCGCCAACGCATTAAATTTGGTGACTTTTTTTAAATTTCGGCAGGCTTTAATTTCAGGCAGAGTTTGAATCATACAGGGTGTTTCTGAACTCTTGAGCAAATCTTTAAGGTGTGATAGTACATATCAGGACAAAAAAAAATAATGGCAAAAATAAGGATCCCAAACGTTTTCCGAAGGAGATAGTTGTCATTAAAGTTTAAGGTCCAAAATTTCAAATGATCATAAAAAAACGAAAAAATTAGTCGATTCGTTTGCGGTTTTCGTTAAAATTATTCTTTTTATCGGTATTTTCTTGAAAATAAATTTTTTAGAGGAAGTTTAAAAAATGCCGATAGAGGGCACTTTAGACTTTAGAGTAACGTTATTTTTTTTCTCCCCGCTATTTTTGAGTCTCTTTAGATTTTTTCTAATGCTTGGACTTAAAGTTTGAGCTCAAAATCAGAATCATTGGGCTTGACTAAGTTGTGCCAACTAAACTGTGTTCAGAAGATGAAATACACTGTCACAAAAAAAAAAAAAAAAAATACATTAACCCAGAAGGAAACGAGCGAAACTCAAAATGTATGTGTCCTATGACAAGATAAGAAAATGATTACAAATTCAGAACAGAAAATTGTTTTATTACCAAGTTATGACACAACAAAGGTTACAAATTTAAAATGCATAGCCTCCTTTAACAGCTATACTAGACAAAACACGGCGTGGTATATAGTAAAATAGGTTACCTATGACTACTAGGACTACATTAGTGTGCAAAAATTAAGGACGAAGTCGAAAAATTAGCATATCAGCTGAACGAAGAGGCAGAGTGGACAGAAAGACCAATCAGGAGATTACGTAAGGTGATGTACGGTAGTACATGCGCAGATATGCAGGCAGACGTAATAGGGGAGTGTCTGAGTAGTATAAAGCATGTTGTCGGTATAAGATCAGTATTTCTGGCAAAGAGATTGCACGCCGTATAGCAGTTAAAATCACACCGAGTTGCTGCCTCAGCGAGAAATGGCGAATAATCAATCTTTTAGACGACATCTGGATGCTTTTACCCGAGGTCGAATCATTGGGAAGTTGGGGAAGGCCGCAGTGTGATAAGTGTGGCTGCAGAGTTCGGAATTGCTCACAGCATCGTTTCACGACTTTGGAGACAATTTCAAACTACAGGAACAGCTGTCCGGGGGTTCAGTAGTGGTCGTCCACGAGGAACCACACCCGCAGATGACCGGTATATTGTCTTACAGGCCAGAAGAAACAGGCAGCAGACAGCGGGAGAAATCGCTAGACACACAACACAGACGACTGGACGACCGATATCGCGTTTTACCGTGGCCAGAAGACTGCACGGTGGTGGTCTGTTTGCACGACGCCCTATACGGTGTGTACCTCTAACGCCTGCCCATCGGAGAAGGCGTTCTCTGTGGTGCCGGAATTGGAGAGACAATGAATGGAGACGAGTACTCTTTACAGATGAGAGCAAATTCAATCTGTGTAGCGATTCTCATCGCATACTCATCTGGAGAGAGCGGGAAAGCCGCAATCATCCCTCGAACATCATTGAAAGGGACAGGTATGGAGGTCGCGGTGTTCTCGTTTGGGAAGACATCATGCTTGTACCTTCGTACAGACCTTCACATTTTCGACGCAGGTTCAATCAACGGGACCCGTTATTGTAACGAGATTCTTCTTCCATATGTGCTTGTTTTTAGAGGCGCTATGGGTCCGTAGTTCCTTTTCATGAACGACAATGCACCATGTCATCGCACAGTAGCTGCCGAACAGCTCTTAGAGAGTAAGGATATTGAACGTATGGATTGGCCGGCACGATTTCCGGATCTCAATCCCATTGAGCATGTATGGCATTTTCTAGGCAGACGCTTGGCAGCCACCAGTAACGATTCGGGAGCTTCGATTGGCGCTGCAAGACGAATGGGCAGCAATGCCTCAACAATTCATTGACAGCCTCATTCTCAGCATGGGCAGACGCTGTGAAACCTGCGTAGCAGTCGGGGGAGATCATATCCCCTACTAAAGACCGGATGTTTCTTGTTCTACCCCCATCACAGGGATGTTTCGGAATTCAGTCGCATTGCGCTCCATGCTACTTTTTCAATAAAGCTTCTTTTTATCCCTCTGATTTCTCTTTTAGTAAGTGTTGCTTACATTGGTCCTTACGTATTGGGGATCTTACGGTATTAAATGTGTTGATTTGGAAAGCTTTTGTTCAAAGTTATATTGAAAAAACCGTCTCGTCCTTACTTTTTGCACACCAGTGTATATCAGGAATCATCGTTGAAGATAACAATATGCATCCTGTTTGTCACAACCCAGCTAAACAAGTGCAGTAAAAATCCAATCGACGAAAATCCAATCCATCGCAATGGAAAAAAACTCCGGTTCAAGATGCCCGCGCCTTTCAGTCTGCTCTGGATTGTTTTTCCTGATACCATCAGCATCTAGGAAGGTGTTAAACCACATGGAACTAATGTTAGCGACTTTGTTTATACAGTAGTGGCTGCTCTTATGATGTGCGACCGTCACGCTCATTTTTGTTTCTAGAATGCCTTTACCGACCGCAATGGAGTGATTCATTTATTTTTACCTACACTAATCTACTATCATATCGCTCCGACTGAGGCCGTGGAAGATACGCGCTTACAACCATCCTGCTTCTCTGAGACCTGCTGTATGTCCCTTTAAAAAGTCCAACAATTGTTCGTATACCTTAAAAGATCGTCTTAGTCACAAAAGCGTCATTACAACTCGACAGTTTCGTTTGACGTGCCCTCTTTGACACAAGCCTTCACACTTTCAATTCATCTTGTATGCACATAGCGCGCTTACTCTTTCGTCATTGGCGACTAAATTCAAATCATCTCTTACCAAACTACATTCCTGCCGAGTTTGTTCGTTGCAGCTCAATTTAATCTTGATGCATACATTTTTTTATGACAAAGGGTATTTCAACCTTTGAAGAAAATTCAGTTTTCTTTACTTAATCACTCCCAACAATTCAGATTTTAAGCTCAAAATCTAAGTTTAAGTCTAAACATTCGAAAAAGTCTAATGAAATTCAAAAATCGTGGTAAAAAATGGCTGTTCGTTATTCCAAAGTCTAAAGCGCCCTCCATCGACATTTTTTAAACTATGTCTTCAAAATTTATCTTCAAGAAAATACTGATACAAAAAATAATTTTAGCGAAAACCGCAAACGAATCGACCAATTTTTCCGTTTTTTACGATCATTTGAAATTTTGGACTCTAAACTTGAGTGTTTCCTATCTCCTTTGGAAGACGTTTGGGACCCTTATTTTTGCTATTGTATTGTTTGTCCAAATAAGTACTATCCCCCGTTAAAGTTTTGCCCAAGAGTTCTGAAACACCCTACTTAAATTGGGACTAGTAATTTGAGAAGCTGTTTCAAGCAAGCCTTGTGTAAAAAATTATACAGAGCGCAGTCTTTCACAAAAACTTGTTCGTGCTGCGCTTGGGATTACAGCGCGAACTACGCTGCACGCAGTTCTTTTCTTTTCTGAAATTTTAAATACGTGTTTCGTTTCAGCAAATTTTGAAAATTTTACTTATTTTTGAAACGTATATAATAAGTAATCGCTAATAATAAGTAATTACTACATAATAAGTAATCGCCATTCAAAGTTTCATTAAATAGAAAACGTCTACAGTTTTTTGGTAAGCAAATTACTATTTTTATTTTTTCATAGATAATGTTAAGTTCAAGTCAAAGTGCTTCCTAAATGCAAAGTTTGTTTCTTTTTATAGTTCATTAATGTACTGATCTTAGGAGATGGTTCGGTAATTGAAAATTATGGGAAGATTTCGATAATTGGGAATCTGGCGATCTTTCTTCATTGGCGTCAATTTTTGGCTCCAGCACCTGCATGAGAGGTATTTTTCATTACAAATTTAAACAAAGAGAAAGGAAACATCTATTCACATAGGGTTACTACAAATAAGCAGGGTTACCAAAATAAAATTTTTTCGCCAAAAAATAAGACGACCGCGCCAGATTCCCAATTATCGAAATATCCCCAAAATTATAAGTTCAAATGATAAAGAAAACTAAGTAATAAAAATAATAATATTTTTTGGGAAAGATTTCGATATTTAGATAATTGAGATTATCAGTGTTTTGTCTCGAAAGACTAGACTTTAAGGGAATGCTCCTTTTCTGATATTCTCAAAATGAAACAATCGCCAAATATTTGGCTAACGCGCCAGAATCTTCATAATCGAAACAGATAGTTTCTTCATTTTAATTTTCTAATCCTACCAAAAGCGGTATTGATTTTCTTTAAATGAAAGAAACAATTAAGGAACTATTTGGGAGAATTATCATAACGAGGAATAATTGGCATATTTTCAACTTTTTTCGCTTAACTAATCAAAGCAAATTAATTACATTTGCTTCTCAAACGTTATC
This sequence comes from Uloborus diversus, assembly GCF_026930045.1. Lineage (NCBI taxonomy): Eukaryota > Metazoa > Arthropoda > Arachnida > Araneae > Uloboridae > Uloborus > Uloborus diversus. The sequence goes on along the minus strand of NW_026558108.1, from coordinate 23,618 downwards.
AAGAACAATGTTGCTAAAATTTGAAAATATTTGTTCAGCCAAATCAAGCCAGAAATTAGAATGAAAGTTCCATTAAAATGAGAACAAATAGCTAAACTACGACATTGAGCCATTAAAATGTATGGAAATCCGCAATATAAATGAGTCAAGCTAACTATAAAACATTAAAAATTCCATTAAAATGTAAAATTAAAGCATAGTAAGAGAAAATGGCAACAGAAGTGGAGATTTTTTTTTTTTTTTTTTTTTTTGTTTGTTTGTTTGCCAATTTGGCATGTTCCACGTAATGATAATTTCTCCAAAATTTCGATACACGAGTCTCCAGGTTTTTTTGGATTGTCGCCATTTTTTTTTTTTTTTTTTTTTTTTTTTTTTTTTTTTTTTTTTTTTTGGCGTCAAAGATTAGGTGCTAATGCTTTTTTACCTTAGTAATGCCTTGCTCATTTTAGTAATTGGGATTTTGGGACGGTTGCAAATTTTGGGCAATAATTGCTTCACTCACACAAGAATTTTCAAAGGCTTCGCTTTTTAAACGCCAAACTTGAACTCCTTTGTCAATGTGGTCGTTTCCGAAGTTTTAAAATTATTTTTTTCTCAAAGAGCATGCTTAAAAACATAGTATTTGAACATTTTAAAATAATTTGACACAAAGTTTAATCATTTTTAACAATTACTTCAATAGGTGCGCAGATTCAGTTTAATTTTGTACGCTACTGCACATGACATCACAAGTGATGAAATGCCATTCGCAAGTGCCATACCTGATTCGCTTCTTTATTCACATGCATTGGCAACGATATGGTTTAGAGCCTTATATACGTATATAGGGGCCTTAATGTGGTTGATAGCAAGTGTGTAGAGCAAGATCTAATTCGCTTTTTAATTTTCTTAATTTTATCATTAAACGCGGTAGACAGCAAGCGCCATTCAGCACGCCAGTGGAGTAGCGCGCAAAAGTTCGTCTCTTGTGACTTCATAAAGACCACGCCTTGTTTTTTAAAAAAAACGGACATTATAAAAAATTATTATTATTATTATTATTTGATTATCGAAATATTTAGAAACGACGCGTCATTTAATCTATCGTTTTTGCGCCGATATCAAAACTTATGTTTAACAGTAGTCTGAATGGTGATCAAAGAATATTTTTTTTTCATTTGTAGCAATTTTGAAATCGTCTCAATGAAACAAAGCAACAAATTATTATTGCCAACATATATATATACATATATATCCAAACAAAAGTATTTCAAGTATTATTCAATTTATTCATAAACAGCTTTTAAATTATACACAAGAAGGTTCTGCTTTAGTTGATGAAGATTATAATACAATTCCTTTAATTTTAACCAGATATTTTTATGTTAATTTTTGTTCTGATCGAGCTAAAAATTAACATAAAAATCTCGTATTTTTGTATCGTTTCTGCAATACAAATTACAATTACAAATGATTAATAAGCCAGAAGAAGTCACAACAAGTCACGGAACTGTACTTGATGCAGTCTTTGCAAGATTTTTAGATAACATACAATGCAAAAATTTCGTTGCTTATTATAGCTACCATAAGCCAATTGTTACCTTCATAGGATTAAATAATGATAATAATTTAATCCTTGGAAATTTATCACTTTTGCCGAGCGTCCCGTGACGCACATTTTTTTTCTTTTATTTCATTGAGATCTATTGTACTTTAGCTTAATTGTTTGTTGAAAATAAGCATCTAAGCAGTTGTAGCTGTATCCGTTGAAAATAAAGCACGAAAAAAGCATCAAACTTCAACATTTTGTCAGAATGTGTAATTTGAGCGCCCATACGTTTTTAGACACATATGCGTCTGTTGCTGATTTTGATGCACATCTGCAACGACTTCCATTTGAATAGCCCTAAAATAATGATTTGTAAATAAATATTGAACGTTTGAATACGTAAGAGAGAGAGAAAAGTGCTTGCTGGTTAGAATTTTATTTAAAACAATTTTGAAAAAAATGAAAAAATCGATCCCACTTCAAACTTGCTCTAAATGAAAAATAATTTTATTACTTAATCACCATTCAGATCACTTTTAAACATAAGTTTTGCTGTCGACGCAAAAATAATAGATTTAATGACGCGTCGTTCCTAAATAATTCGTTTATCAGAAAAAACACTCAAACTTACGAAACATTTTAGATTTTTCTCTGTGATGAACAAATTAAATGTTTATTTATTATTTTTGTTTTCTCGGCCGTCCCCAACCATCACCACACTAGAGTCAATGCCTGTGAACTGAAAAATGACGTCATCATGCATCGGCTGATCTTCAGCCATACTACTGTGTTTCAGAAATCCTGCTTGCATGTTAAATTTTTCATATCACCGCTTCTTTTAATCTCGAAGTATTTATTATTTAAAAACAGTAAAAGGCGATATTTTCGCAAAATTATAAAAAATAAATAAATAAATAAATAAATAAAATAAGTAAAAGTAAAAAAAAAACTTTCGAATTTTTAAAATTAATTTGAATTCTGAAACTTTGAATTCAAATTATGTTTTTCGCAATCACGAGTTGCGACAGAACCCTACTCATTGGTTACTACCCCCACTTGCTTATTCCTAGAAACGGTTCCTGTCCCTCCTCTTGGGTGGTTATGTGTGTATAGTTGTGTATGTGTATGCTTGTGTGTGTGCGTAGACCTGTGTGTATGGGCAGTTCTCAAAAGGTGGGAACAAAAAAGTTAACTTTGAGCAATTTCAAAAATTTTCGAATTTGACATCAATTTTGATTTTATTCTATAGTATGCATACCTAGAACACAATATATGAACATGAAAAGACAGCAGGTATTTGTAAAAATTGCTAATTAGCAAATGAAATCAGCAATCTGTAGGTAACAGATTTTGGACATTGTTTTCCTGTAGGTAACGGATTTTGGACATCATCATAACGTAAGTTTCACCATTTTTACTTTCTTCTATATCTAATATATAGAAGAAAGTATTGGATTCGTGCAAATTTTCGAATTTCGAATTTTGACGGATTCGAACGTTTTGAGGTGTGCTGAGTCCATTTCGACCATTTTTGGAAAATGTCTGTCTGTCTGTGTGTATGTGTGTGTGTATGTATGTATGTGTGTGTGTATGTATGTGTGTCACGTCTGTGTGTGACCAGTTTTTTGTGGCCGCTCTACAACAAAAACTACCGCATGAAATCGAACGAAATTTAGTACACATATGTGCCTCTATGTGAACTTGTGCCCATTAGTTTTTGGCGCGAATTCCTCCAAGGGGGGTGGAGCAATGGGACGTTTTTCGAGTTACGCGTGCTTGCTATTCCTCAGGAAGTTACTGGCGGAATCAAACAAAATTTGGTCCATATGTTGGTATTAACAGGAACAGGTGCTGATTCAATTTTGGTGTCAATAACACAAACGGGGGTTGAGCTGTAGAACGTTTTTTGTCGTCAATTGTGACTGCTGTATCTCAAGAAATAATGAACGGAATGAAAGAAAAATTTATCGGCAAGTAGCCCTTAGTGGGTATAAGAACTGATTTTAGTTTTGTGTCAACAGCTAAAAAGGGGGTAGCGCAATCACCCGTTCTTTTTTTCCATTTTGAGTGCCCTATCTCAAGAAGTAATGCTACGTTCTGGTTGAAATTTGGAATATATGTGAATCCATACGTAAACAGGCTTTGGTTCTATTTTAACGCCGATCGCTCCAAGAGGTGTTGATTTTTTTTTTTTTTTTTTTTTTTGCGAATAAAAACATTTTTATTAATGCAACAATAAGAAAGATAAATCGTAATAAATTGTCGTCTGCGTATTTCTCGTGATTTTAATTGTATGGAAATGATAGGAAATATTATCTCAATGATTTAAAATTTTTAACTGTTGCCATCTTATGTTTGTTAACAAATAAAATATTTGTAATTAATTCAAGCAAGGCTTTTAAAATAACTTTCAATTTTCGCTCTTTGCTTTGCTTTTGCAATAATTCAGACATTGGGATAGTCGTCAAGTTTTTGCATGTGTAATTTTGTTTTTGTTGGGAATATTGCTTCCTCGTCAAGCATGGGGAGGGATCAGAAAAAGGAAAAATATAGAAGAAAGTTTCGTGATGGCCACAACATACTAGTTGACAATTGTTAATCTGATTTTTAACTTTTCCAATGAGAATTTTATTTACTACTTTTTAAATTTTGCAATTTAATAATAAAGAGGATATTAATGAAATACTTGAATGGCTATACATGCTGCTCCTTACATTTAATAAAGTTTTGGAATGATTTTGAAGAAATTGATGCAAAGTTAAAAAAAAGCTTCAAATTAAAAATAATACAATTGTAAAAAGTGACATCAGTTTTAATAATGAATATTTTTTCTAATGTCATTAGAATTAAAATGATGTCTTAAAAAATTATTGAAGAAAGAAATTCGTATTTCTATTTGGAGATCGTTAAATTATGTTTCCAAAAGAAAGAAGAGAAAAAGAATTCTAAAATAATAAAAGCGGAAAAAAAAAAAAAAATTGCTAGCGCAGGTGATAAAGTCGCCAAAACTGGTACAGCTGACGATAAACTACATTTGTCAAATTGGAATTCCCCTCTGGTAACCTTTAGCTTATCGTATACTGTGTTGTCGCCAACGGAGGTTTGCTTGGCGATTTTAGCGCAAAATGGCTTTCGGTTCGATCATAAGCAGCCATGTTTCTACTGTAATTTATGTATTGTTCAATGTGTAACATATTAATTATGCAGAATACCAATGTATTAAAGAAGATAACATTATAATAACGTTTTTTATTGAGGTTAGAAGACAGTAGATCATCAAAAATTATGAATAAATGGACAGAATTTTCGGCGTCAAGATCGTAACGCCATTTGGACATCTCACATGTACGTTTAAAAAAAATTATTTTTCTTCTAAGATACTGCATAAAAGCTTATGAAAACACTTTTAAACAATTAAAAATTGATTCCGAGGCTCGATAAACACCTTTAAAATGAAAACATCATATACTTAGTTCTCAAAAAATAGCATTGTAAAGATCGTAAATTTTGGACATGCATCAAATTTCAAACTTACTATTTTCTAAAATCGTTTACAAAGTGAATAATCTGTCTTTACTTTTGTTATTTGTGTGAAATATTAACAAAAAATTATTCAGTGTAAGATTCATACCTTTAAATTTTTTTTGAAACGTATGGAAATAATTTTAAAAAATTTTTCTTTAATGGTACATTTGCTCAGTTAACGTTTTGGTATGTCCAAAATTGCGCCTTTTAGCAAAGAAAATATTTTTTAAGGGCATTTAAAGAGCATTTTTTCCATAATTTATGTCAATTCTTGTCTCTATACAGTATTATAATTTAACTCAAAAATTTTTGAGTTAATTAAAATGAAAGTTATTTGGTGTTGAAGCTTCAAAGTTGAGGTCTGTGTTTGCTCCCACCTTTTGAGAACTGCCCGTATGCACGTTGGCGTGTGTGTATGTTTGTAAAGACGCGTGTATGTATGTGCGTGTATGAGCGTGCGTGTGTGTAGAACGTGGACGACGCCGACCAGGAAAAGCGGCTACCAGGGGACAGTGCTCAGGAACGGGGGAGTCGCGTCTGCAGAGGGCGGTGGGGTTGAAAAAGGAACCGGACATCAAGGAAGGTCAGGTGAAAACAATGAGCAATCGTGATTGCTCAATAAAAAATAAATGTAAATTATTGAAAATGATTTTCTTTGACGAATTTTTTTACTTTGCGATTACTTTTGATGTTATTCTTAGCCTCAATTTTTAGCCTAAATTACATTGAAACTAATTCGACGAATCCATGTAAGTTATTTGTTACTTTCTTCTATATCTAATATATAGAAGAAAGTATTGGATTCGTGCAAATTTTCGAATTTCGAATTTTGACGGATTCGAACGTTTTGAGGTGTGCGGAGTCCATTTCGACCATTTTTGGAAAATGTCTGTCTGTCTGTGTGTGTGTGTGTGTATGTATGTGTGTCACGTCTGTGTGTGACCAGTTTTTTGTGGCCGCTCTACAACAAAAACTACCGCATGAAATCGAACGAAATTTAGTACACATATGTGCCCGTATGTGAACTCGTGCCCATTAGTTTTTGGCGCGAATTCCTCCAAGGGGGGTGGAGCAATGGGACGTTTTTCGAGTTACGCGTGATTGCTATCCCTCAGGAAGTTACTGGCGGAATCAAACAAAATTTGGTCCATATGTTGGTATTAACAGGAACAGGTGCTGATTCAATTTTGGTGTCAATAACTCAAACGGGGGTTGAGCTATAGAACGTTTTTTGTCGTCAATTGTGACTGCTGTATCTCAAGAAATAATGAACGGAATGAAAGAAAACTTTATCGGCAAGTAGCCCTTAGTGGGTATAAGAACTGATTTTATTTTTGTGTCAACAGCTAAAAAGGGGGTAGCGCAATCACCCGTTCTTTTTTTTCCATTTTGAGTGCCCTATCTCAAGAAGTAATGCTACGTTCTGGTTGAAGTTTGGAATATATGTGAATCCATATGTAAACAGGCTTTGGTTCTATTTTGACGCCGATCGCTCCAAGAGGTGTTGATTTTTTTTTTTTTTTTTTTGCGAATAAAAATATTTTTATTAATGCAACAATAAGAAAGATAAATCGTAATAGATTGTCGTCTGCGTATTTCTCGTGATTTTAATTGTATGGAAATGATAGGAAATATTATCTCAATGATTTAAAATTTTTAACTGTTGCCATCTTATGTTTGTTAACAAATAAAATATTTGTAATTCATTCAAGCAAGGCTTTTAAAATAACTTTCAATTTTCGCTCTTTGCTTTGCTTTTGCAATAATTCAGACATTGGGTCAAGTTTTTGCATGTGTAATTTTGTTTTTGTTGGGAATATTGCTTCCTCGTCAAGCATGGGGAGGGATCAGAAAAAAAAGAAAAATATAGAGGAAAGTTTCGTGATGGCCACAATATACTAGTTTTGTTTTGTTTTTATTTATTTATTCAACTTTTTAACAAAACAATCAATAAAATGAGACTAAAATCTCCATCACAATGAAAAATAATACGTCAAATATTAAATTTTAAAATCCACCAAATAAAAACTAAGCCATTAAATAACATTAAAAGTTGATTAAAGTAATCCTGAAACTAAACAAGACAACATTAAAAAATCCATCAATAATAATCCGTCAAATAGACTTTTTTACTATAGGTGCGTTACTTAACTTGTCAACTTGTTTATTTTCTACCTTGGCGAAACAAGAAAATATCGTTTATGTTTGCTCCTCTCTTTCGAGTTTTACATTTCTATAGAACTTTTAATGTTAATGATGCAACTAATATGGCGGTATGTTTTTGCTATAGTGCGTCATTTGACACAATATTGCTTTTCACGTCTTCACCTTTCTAACTGAATAAAAATTTTGGCCGAAATATGATTTTTTTTATTCAAGGTAGGTATTATGAGCATTTAACTTTTCAAGAAAGGTAAAAAGATTTACTCCTTTAAAATAAGAAGTTTGAATGTGCAAGCAATTAATTCAAAAGCAAACATTTCTTATTTTTATTAAATGAAAATCTTCAAATTTCAAAATGATAAGTGTACTACATTTATATTTATGCAGAAAATATACATCGTAAAGGTATTGTACGTATTAGTGCAGCAGAAATATATTTTCAAAAGGCATATTTTTCACCTTGGCGGTTATTTTTCATTTTATTTACTGTTGCCAAGTTTGATTAAACATATAATGAAATTACTCTTTTCGGCGACACCATGCATTATTTTGTTTTTTAATGGACTTATATAATGAAACAAACCATTAAATAAACCTAAAAGTTGCATTAAAATAAAAAGTACATAGTTCTCCAAATGATTGAATTAAAAAGAAAATTGTCCGCCAAACAAAAAACAAGCCAAATGAAAACCGTGTATGATTCTTTTGAAATAAATCGCCAACTAAATTAAACAAATTTAAAGCTGTTTCTTCGGTGTCTGAACCTTTCGTTTCTTTGACTTATTAGACGTAGCAACAGCAACTACTTTTCAAGATACTACAACAGGTTTCGTAACCTAAAACTTTCTTTTATTTACTACTAGCAAAAATACCCGGCGTTGCCTGGGTCAGTAATAATTATGAGAAACAATCGTTACTTGCCCTTGTTTTCTGTTTTAAGCGAAAGAATTTAAAACAAACCTATTTGACGTGATTAAAAATCGAGTTTCTTCCTTACTCATTAAACTAAAATATCAATAAGTATAAAGAACAAAATAGTATTCAATTAGAAACGAAAGCACGACATTTAAGCATGTACAAATTTGAAGAATTTCCGAAATATGAAATTAAACTTTGCATGTTTAAAAAGATTTATCTGTTAGTACTTTTTTTAAATCTAAAACCTTCTCTGTATGGCTATTGATGTACGAATTGTTTTAAAAAATGTAGTTGCCCGTGTTCCCCTTACACTTGCTTTAGTTATTTTGGGAAATTTCAATTTTTGTGGGCACTTGGTGCGGTTTAAAATCTTACCAAATTTGCGAGAATCATTTTGGGACACTTTCGATAACACTCCCCCTCCTTACTAATTTTTATTATAGAAATATTTTTGCCAGATGCTGAGATACTTTTGGTCAAAAAAAAAAAAAAAAATGGCGCTAAACGGTTTCATCCGAAATGTTTCCAAAATAAGTAGTAAAATTTGGCGATTGTTTGAAATCGTGCAAAAAGAAAAATTAATGGAAGTTTTTGAAGTTTTTGTGCGGTTAATGGATTTGCCTAATTTAGTTGTTGAATTATTTTACACAGTATTTTTTTAAGTATCTTTGATTGGCGATATTTTGTTTATATGGTGAAAGCTGAGAAGCATTATTGCGTAGTCATTGGGCTCAAAAACAGCGAAAGTGGAAAAAACTGCAAAATGCATCAGCTACTGAAATCTTTCTGAAAAAATTCTGGCGATATTTCTGCTGGTTGGTTGGATATAGTGAGCAAGTGTCCAATCAGCATAAATAATAATAATAAACCATTAATTACATAAGTTCCGTTTAAAAGTAAAATGATCAGCCAAATCCATTTATTTTAGCCAATCTTGAGGGAAAACGTTACTTTAAGATTTGACTTGAGAAAAGCCTCAAAAAGTCAGACGAAACGCAAAAATATTCAACAATACAACAATTCTTTGGAGTTGAGATGACACACTAAATAATGACTTGGGTTGATGAAAGCCTTCGAACAGGGAACAAAAAAGCTAATAACTCGTTTTTTATACAACTTAGAAACTTCAAACAGATGCTATCTTCAGCAGAAAAATTGGCGCTTTCGATGGACATATAATGTTAATATGTGCACGTTTTTTTCCACCCACATATTGGGGCATTTATGCGAAAATTGGGACTAAAATTGGAATAAAAAGGGAACTATCAATCGGATTTTTTTCGAACTGGTCTATAAACCTTCACAATACCAAACTGAACAAACGGTGAAAGTTTACTCGACGTTAAATCCCGGTTATCACAAATTTGCCATTTCAACTGCGCTTGCGCGCGGACTTAGCTGATTTCAAAACTCTTGCTAAATTAATTACAAACATTTTAAATTTGGTAATAAATATGAGATGGCAAAAGATAAAAATGAGAAATCACAAAGTTTTTTCTGATTTAGTTTTTAGGCCTCGGTAAAGATTGAATTTTGCGTCTTAATTATTAATGGTTTCGGTGTTTGAATCGTCTGTCCTTTTTCAGGACCAAATTTTTAACCTCAGAAGAGCGTACTAGAATTTCAGCATCACTTCTAATACAAAGCCGAACCCTCAACCTAAATAAAAATGTATAATACTAAGTTGTTTACGCCTAACGTAAAATATCCGCAAAAGACGGATTTCTGTACTAATATTCCAATCATTTTTGAAGTAAACAACGTGTTTTACTTTTATGTTAAATAAATATTTCCAAACTAATAAATATTGAAGTGTCATTTTTCTCTTAAGATTATCAGTTATTCATATCCGTAGTTTCACATAATATATCACGAAATCACTGTGAAAATATTCTAATCGCATTCATTAATTTGGTGGGACTCTCGCTCAGCTTTAATATAAACAAGCAACACGAAATCTTAAAACAGAAAGCCCAAAAAGCTAAGTCCGCGCGCAAGCGCAGTTGAAATGGCAAATTTGTGATAACCGAGATTAAACGTCAAGTTGAAAGTTTCAGTCAAATCTGCCGGGTAGTTTCTGAGATCTTAGGGAACAAATTTACCAAACTCCATTTTTATATATACTAGCTGCGTGCCCGGCGTTGCACGGGCTACCTAAAAAATGTAAGAGCAGTCCAGTTGATGCTTTTGTAGTACACTGACACTAGTTTCTAGACAAATGTGTCAGGGGCTGTAATAAATGCACTGAGAATCCTACTGGTCAGAAAACAAATTGCAGTAAAATTATAAGCTTGTCATTATTTTCCGTTAAAACACAAAATATGATGTCTTAATTGAATATTTATGACTTGAATTTCTCAATGAGGTTGTTTCCTTTAGTCAAAAGTAATTAATTTGCAGATTACGGCAAAATAATCGAAAAGTAAACAACTTAAACACCCTGATTACAGGAAAAGCCTTAAAACAAAAGCCTAATTGTATTTCTTTATATTCGAGAAAAAAAATTGCAACAGATGTTTCTTTTCAATGATTTTCTTCACGCTGTAAATTTTAATAAAAGCGTTCATCCGGAAAGTTGAGTTGAAGCACTGAATAATAATTTGAATGGAGGAAAGCCTTCGAAAAATATGGATTTTATTTTGAAATCTAAGAGTCATAATTAATAATTTTTAATTGATATCTCCACTAATTATTATCGGAGGATTATGTTAAATAGCCAAACATGAAGACGGGAAGATGACGAATCCATCGATACCTGGTTCGATGGTCAGTTCACTGTCGTTCGGGAGAAGAAGCTTGGACATAGATAGATAGATAGATACTCAGATTTTATATGTATAAGATAAGATAGTAGATAGAATTAAATTAGTTCAAAGATTGTTGACTACGGAAAAAAATCAAAATTATATTAATGAGTGATAACATTGTCGATTGGCAAGTTTTTACTCTTATATGAACATTTCAAAAATACTTACCCAAGTGGATAAGGTAGCAACTTTTGAATACCTAATGCTGTAACTATACAAAACTACTATATTTCTTACATAAGGGATAAGGGTAAATTAGCCCTCCGTCAGGATTTTTCTTATCTAATGATGCGAGGAATTCAAAGATAATTTTCTATCGATGTTCAGCTTTTCTTGAGCCGAAATCCCACTTGAAACTTCAATGTAAAAAATGCAATGTCCAGTTAACTATAATATAACAGGTAACACAGAATCACATTTTTTTGTCATCATTATGTACTTGTACTTGCGGTAAAACATCTATAAGATGAGTCAGATTACTTATGTGCATCTTTATCGGCAATTCATCATTAGAAAACTCATTCACAATGCTACAAAACTCATATGGAGCCATAAGACACATTTACAGTCTGCTGCAACCACAAGTATGAATCGGATTCAAAGTTGTCTTATGTTATTATGATCCAGCTAATTAGCAATATTTCTCAAATCTAGCATCCAAAGGATCAGTTCGTATAGATCCAGGGGGAAAAAATGACGTTTTTTGCTCTCCTTTGGAAACGAAAAAGTAATTTCCTTTGCGAAGTTGAACAACACATTTATAGACTAAATAGATTTTCGTTGGACTAAAGAGAAATTTTAAAGGTAAACTGGCCGTGCTGTGTTTACGTCATCAGATGTATCGTGCCAGTTAACAGGCATTGACTCTAGTACGGTGGTGCCCCAACCCCCGCGTTGCGGAGTATGCGGGGATGAAGTTCGTTTAAAATACGTACACCTTATCACAGTTCAAACCCCTAAATGAAGCCAGATATTTTTAATATAACTAATCGCAAAAATGTTTTTGTTTTAAAAATAAATTTAAAGGTTAAATGCTGTTTTGAATATATATTGTTTACAATGTTATTGGTACTATATTGTATTATTAATTTCACCTTTCGTTAAGAGATTGCGTTATGCTGCGATGATCATCTATCTTCTGTTAGTTTCATTGCTTTTTCTACTATCACTTAACGCTTAAAGCTGACCGAAAGAGTAAAGAAACAAAATTTCCCCGACTATGCGCGCTTCTGTCGTATGCGCGCACGAAAGAATGTTAGACGAGTGTTGCGCCGCTACGCGCGTTATGTCACAAATCGATTTTCCCTCCTACAAGAAGTTATCACTTCAAAAACATTATGTAAATAAACTCGAGAGTATTTCGTTAAAAAACCATCTTAAAGTTTCAAATATGTATGAAATCCTTGTTAGCTTGTTATTGTTTTGTCTTGATTGGCAGCAAAGAACAGAATTGAAGCATGCGTGAGTGTATCAGTATCCACGTTGGTCAAGCAGGCGTTCAAGTGGGAAATGCTTGCTGGGAGCTGTACTGCCTGGAGCACGGCATCCAGCCGGACGGACAGATGCCCAGCGACAAGACTGTCGGAGGAGGAGATGATTCCTACAACACGTTTTTCAGCGAGACTGGGGCCGGAAAACACGTTCCACGAGCCATCTACATTGATTTGGAGCCCACCGTGGTTGATGAAGTTCGCACAGGTCGGAAAAATACTTCTTTTCTTGGATTATTTACTTTCACTTTTCGCTTTTAACTTCCGGGTACCCCGTACCTACCATTGTTTGTGGTTTAATAAGTTGAATAAGACTCTGAAGACAGCTCTGATTTTTTGATACAGATCAGAATTCGGGCTATCCCTGGCCCAGCACCCCCAGAGGTATAGCTCCACTTGGAGGACTTTGTGACCACGAGCATTTTTAACGTTCCCCAGTCACCATTAATGAAGACGACGGATCTTCGACCGGCTGGATCGAACCAGGGACCCTCCAGTTACAAATCCAATGCCTTACCGATCAAACCACCACGGCCGATCATTGTCAGAAATGCATCTCTTACTTTTCTGATTATTGCAATCGTTAGACATATCTCGTCCATTACGACGGTTCTGTCCTCTCTTTTTCAGAAATCATGCTCAAATCTTGCAAAAGTTTTGACAATTTGATGAAAAATTGAATAGGAACGTTTTTTCAGAATCATCCTGTCAAATAAAACAAAAAGTTCATTAGCTTTAAAGATTCATTCCTGAGAGTGTACAGTCAACTCCCGATTATACGGGGGCTAGGGTAGCACGGTAACCACGGATAAGCAATTCGTAAATTATCGGCAAATTAGGTAAAAACACATAATAGTGATGCAAATAGTGCTTAAAATTATCAACAACACTGGCATACATTTATACTATAGCTAAAATGATAATAGTGTATGCAAAAACAAGAAAATATTGCATATTATTGCAAACGGGTTATACATATATGCAAGCAAATCGTACTAGCAGATTAACAGCAAACTAAGAATCTAGTTTGCATCAAGCACGCGAAGGGGAGGAGAGAGGATTATTTTCAAAACTGGTCCGGTCACTCATTTACGCACGTAAGTACCACTGTAGATCTAAAAATCATATAGAGGGGGAAGTTAAAAAATCAGCAAGTAGTGAAGATGTAAAGCAAAAAATAGGGTCGAAAAAAAATCAGGTTTCGAAGAGTCTGGTTTTGGCAACTTAAAAGGTTCAATGTCATTGGAAGGGAGGGGGATATCTAAAAATAAGTTTTGAACCTATTAAGTTAAAATGTTTGCATTATTATACATTTAGTTCATCATCGCCGTTTTTTTTTTTTCTTTTGAAAGTGAAAAGTAGCGGATAAGCCGCCCTTTGATAATCAAGAGTTTACTGTATATATTGCGGTTAGTTTCCGTTATACTCCTGTTACTTGATTTTGTCTTATTTGAAGTGTAAATAACGTCTCCTCTTATAAACAATGCTCGTAAATGGCTATAACCCTACCCCTCTATATAAAAAAAACAGAACATATTATATAAGCCATTACATAATATGTCCCCCCATTAAGTTCACTGAAATCGCTGCCAAAGCTCTACAGGCATATGATGGAAAAGATTCTAATCTGGTAATCTATAATATTAAAGCCTGTGTGAGTCTGTGTGTCTATTAACCTATCTTATCCGGATTTGTAATGTCTACCAGATCAATGCTAGTGTACTATTGTACAGGATACCCAGAGGAAGTCATTTAGAACTGTCTCACCCCTCTGAACGTCAAGGGGCTGGACGTATGAATCGATAAAAACCAGTCTACAGGACATGTAGGGCAGAAAACATCAATCGTCAGCCGTCGCACAAGGCATTGATTCATTACAGGTGACGAGCGAGGTTGGTGAGCGAAAAAAGCTGGGGAAAAGTCTTAAAATTTAAACAATAACCACACACATAAGCAAAATTAGTCCTTTTTTACAGTACCTATGTTAAGATTTGAAAATATGACGTAAAACTTGTTCCATTTTGTTGTTCCAGTGGCAGTTATCGCCAAGTGTGGTATGACAAAGTAACAAGTACATTAACGGGTATTGGGAGAGGAAAGTATGAGGGTTCGAATTTACAAAATATAAAATTCCGTGATTCTATTCGTGAACGTTCGAATTTCGACGGATTTACACGTTTAAAGTGTTCAATCCATTGTGATAATTTTAGGATATTGTCTGCTTCTATGTAAACCGATTTTTGTGGCCTATCTAGCTCAAAAAATGTTTGCATGTAGAATGAGCTTTGGCTCGGTGCTTTTCTCATTTTGATGTCTCCCTGTACTGTAAATGAACCATTTTTCATGGTCAGTTTAGCTCAAAACTTGTGTAGGTCTCATGAGCGTTGACTAGCTTTTTTACTTATCTTTATGTCTCCAAAAGCTTACTTTATGCATGCAAAACATTTTTTGTGACCCTCAAAATGCGTTTGTATTTGCTGAGAGCTCTGACATGGTTCTTTAATCAATGTTATGTCTCCAACAGGCACATACCGTCAACTCTTCCACCCGGAACAGTTGATCACCGGGAAAGAGGATGCTGCCAACAACTATGCCCGAGGCCACTACACCATCGGCAAAGAACTGATCGACCTCGTCCTGGACCGGAGTCGAAAGCTGGCCGACCAGTGCACGGGGCTCCAGGGTTTCCTCATCTTCCACAGCTTTGGAGGGGGCACTGGCTCCGGATTTGCCTCTCTCCTCATGGAACGGCTGTCCGTCGATTATGGAAAGAAATCCAAACTGGAGTTTGCCATATATCCGGCACCGCAGGTCACATATTAAACTTCTGATCTGAGTCTCGGTGGAGTACATAAAATATTCCAATGTGAAAAACTTTTCACAATAGGTTTTGCCTCAGGCTCCTATGACTGAGTTGCGATATAGTTGTCGCTTGGCGACATTTGGGATTGTTAATTGCGTTTTTAGTGTTATTTAATGTAGTTAGCGGATTATTTTACACGTACAAAATACTGGGCCATGTGTCTCCTAAGTTCAATATTGTTTCATAAATTATCTAATACAAATAACTATTGCTAGAAAACGTAAAAGGCCAAAGCTACGCTGGGTGGATGCTGTGGATGTCCTTAAGTCTTAGAACTAGAAGAGCTTAGCTGTCAATAGAGGTGGCTGATGGAAACAGCTGGTTCAGAAAGCTTTGGTACACCCAGGGCTGTCGTGCCGTGGATGATGATATTGATGACATAATTTGTAAACTATATTTTTCTCTAGTTATTGAGACATCAGAATCTTAATATTTAAAAAGTACCATTTCAAGCGGGAGCATTTGCTTAAGCAATTGTTAGAGGAGTGCGTGCCCTGACTCACTTCTTTTTAATTTTGCAAAAAATATTCATTTTTTTAATTGAAGGACAAAGCAAAAAAAGAAAGATTAATATTACAAAAGGAGAAAATCGCCCTAAGGCTACCGTAGGAAATTGAACCTACGACCACCACAACCGTGTACAGGCAATCACTACTATTCTTGTGAACAACGTCTAATGGCCGCAAACATATGTCGAGCGATTGTTCGAGTCAACTCGCGCCAATTTCAATCCGTTTAGAGCCGCTATATAAATAGGACGGCGCATCAACTTAAGTTTACCCATTTGGGATCGGATTTTTCAATGTTGCGGAGCTAGGATTACCAGAGAAAGGTTCGGGTTTTGCCAAATTAGCCAAAAATAATATTTTACTAGCTGCGCGGCGGCTTTGCACGGTCTACCTCGAAAATAAAAGTTATGTCAAGTGACACGCGTTCAACACTCAGGCTTAAAAAAATAATAATAAAATCAGTAAAATTTTGCGGCTGATTGCGGAAAAATAACCAAAAAGTAAACATTTTAAATCCCCCGATTACAGGAAACAAATTTTACTTATTCATATTCGAGAAACATAAATGGCAATCGTCTCAATTATTTTCTTCACGCTATCAATTTTAATAAAAGCATTGTTGTGGAAAGTTGAGATGAAGCTCTGAATAATAATTTGAATGAAGGAAAGCCTTCAAAAAATAGGGATTTTATGTCAAAATCTGTGACATAATTAATAGTTTTTAATTGATATCTCCGCTAATTATTATCGGAGGATTATGTCAAATAGCCAAACGTAAAGACGGGAAGATTACGAGTCCATCGATATCTTGTTCGATGATCAGTTCACTGTCGTTCGGGAGAAGTAACTCGGACATAGATACATAGATACATAGATGACTACATAGATACATAGGTACATACATAGATACATACGCTCAGTTATTAATTATATAAGATTAAATAAATAATTCACGTGCCGCTAATAATTGTTCGCAGTGAAAAATCAACAAACGGGATAACTTGCTAGAAAAGACATCCACTCAAACAAGCGCTTCGATCCAAAATGGCTAATCTTAAGCTGATGCGTCGACTCCTATATATAGGAGCGCTAAAATCTGATAGCATGCCCTCGTTCCACTCTAGCGTATGCTCACAAGAAGCACCAATCCTTCTGCAAGGAGTTGCCACTGTCGACATAAGATATCCTGGGTCAAAGGGACAACAAAAATGCTGACTATCAGATAGATAATCGCTGCTTATTCCCGCCAATGAATGCGAAATTCCAATTCGGTGAAGCTCCACGTTTTCTAACATTGGGCTTCAAAACTTAATTATTTGCACGTTTGGTGAAGATGCATACGAAATCTCACTTAAATCGGACTGGTCTTTCTAGGTGTGCCGAGTGTTTTGCTATAAAGTATATTTTGTGGTGTAGTTTTACTTTTGTAGATCTCTCTTTTAACAGAATGTATGTTCCAGTGGTAAGATATATTTTTAACAGGTGTCTACTGCTGTTGTGGAGCCTTATAACTCTATTTTGACCACTCATACAACTCTGGAGCATTCAGATTGCGCCTTTATGGTGGACAATGAAGCAATTTACGACATCAGCAGACGTAACCTGGACATCGAGCGTCCCACATACACCAATTTGAATCGTATAATTGGTCAGATTGTTTCCTCAATCACTGCCTCCTTGAGGTTTGATGGCGCCTTGAACGTGGACTTGACGGAGTTCCAAACCAACTTGGTCCCCTACCCAAGGTAAATCTCTCTGAGCTAAATGTTTGAGTTTAAGAAATTGTAATGATTACGCCAAATCTATAAAATGGCCCCTTTCGATATTTGAATAAGCGCACAAAAGAGGCATCAAACAACGTATTCTAGACACTGAATGCCCTAGCATCCTTTATGCAAATGCCGATAAAATCACCATCTTAATCGGAACTGGTGTGCTTGCCTGGTTGTCGTTTCTGGCATTATACCGCTTTTTGGCTGTGTTTCGCAGAGAATAGTTTATTAATCGAATGTAATTGCGAAATGAATTAAATATGCGTTTTTATGCAGCGTTTCGAAACAACAGTAGGCGAAATCCGCGCTCTGTAGTGCTCGAACACATTAGAGCTAAATATCCTGTCACATTTTACTCTAAACATACTTAATAAACATTTAGACAGCAAAATTCGGGTTCACAGAGAAGTACCGTCAGGAAATACCGTTTCTTTTCGATCATAATGACTGAGAAGGATTTTAAGTTTTTTCTGACACTTGATATTTTACTAATTTGGCGAAATTAGCAATATTCCGCAATTCGCTACGTAACCATAGCTTTTCAACAGTAAAAAATCTATTTCAAAATGTCTGATGAGGCGACTCATCTGTATAGTATCCTTAGAATGCCCCACTTGTATCAACTTCTAGCGCATAAAGCGTTCAAATCTTTTTCTCAATCAGTGGTCTGATTTGTTTCCTCAGTCATCGATGGCACTATGAAAGTAGACTTGAGAAAATCTCAGGTCAACTTGGTCCTGTACTCAAGGAAGCATTTTTTGCCGGAGGCTCATGCTCTCAAAAGGATTCAGTTACCATTCTAAGTGTCTCTAAATATACGGCATTCTAAGCTTAATTAAACGCACGTACAAAGTTTAAGTGTACAAAAACAAACTGAACATTTCCGTTAGATGTCAATCCATCCAAAAGTAAGTTTTTTAATCTTCGGGTTTCCATGAGAGAAGTCGTTTGTTAGACGGGAGGGGGGATGTGTGACCGATCTGTGCTGCTAAGGGCAAAAGCAGAGTTCTGACAGAAGCTTTACAAATTCCAAAAGAATCAGCCTTTTGCTGAAGAAAACAAATTTGTATGACTTTAAAGACGCCAGAAACGTTTGAGACGGATCGCAAGTCCGAGCTGGATACCTTTCACTGATGAGCAGCTCTTTACTGTTCAACCAAATTGTAACTCCCAGATCGATTGGATTTGGTCTGTAGACATTTCAAGCAAGCACCTCAGCAAATGTTGAAATGTTTGACGTCGAACGTCAAAATACAAGGTGAACTTTCGGTTACATGCTTTTTCTGTTCAGTGTCAAAAGTCGCCAGTAATAAGTCTTTCATAATAAGAAGAGTAAAATCACAAAATGTGTTCCAAGAATTATTAGTAACTTTTGATAGTGGTTTTTATTATTTTTAGCACGCACTGTAACGTTTCTTCTTTACTGTTTGCATAGTACATCATCTGATAAGTTGGGGACAAAGACCAAATTGAATAATACATAAGAAACAAAACTTGGACCACTCCTCAATTTCGCTACCATAATCTTTGTTTTAGTCTCATTGACAGTGATTGACTCAAATTAATTCAAACAAAATTAATTACTGATTTGTACTTATTTTTCTGATTCTTTAAAGAATTCATTTTCCTTTGGTCACCTATGCGCCAGTCATCTCGGCTGAGAAAGCTTATCACGAGCAGCTAACTGTTGCAGAGATCACCAACGCCTGCTTCGAACCGGCCAACCAGATGGTCAAGTGTGATCCTCGCCATGGCAAGTACATGGCCTGCTGTCTTCTGTACAGGGGAGATGTGGTGCCCAAAGATGTAAACGCAGCTATCGCAGCTATTAAGAGTAGAAGGACCATCCAGTTTGTGGACTGGTGCCCAACTGGATTCAAGGTTTGTTTGACATTGACATGTTTAGTTAGTGCTGTACAGTTGGGGCTAGAGCCGCTATATAGATAGGCCGACGCATCAGCTTAAGTTTAGGCATTTTGGATCGGATTTTTCATTGTTGCGGAGCTAGGGTTACCACAGAAAATTTTCGTGTTTTGCCAAATTTGCCATAAATAATATTTTATGTAATTAACAGTTCACGTGCAGCTAATAATCGCTCGCAGTGAACAATCACCAAACGCGATAACTCGCCAGAAAAGACAACCACCCAAACACGCGCTCTGATCTAAAATGGTTGATCTCAAGCTGATGCACCGGTTCGTATGTATAGGGGACTTAGTTGGGGCTAAGGCCCCTATATATACGAGCCGACGCATCAGCTTAAGATCAGCCATTTTGGATCGGAGCGCGTGTTTGAATGGTTGTCTTTTTTGAAAAGTTATCGTGTTTGCTGATTTCTTACTGCGAGCAGTTATTAGCGGCATATTAATTGTTTGTTAAATAAAGTATTATTTTTGGCTAATTTGGCAAAACCCGAAACTTTGCTCTGGTAGCCCTAGTTCCACAACAATGAAAAATCCGATCCAAAATCCGCTACACTTAAGCTGATGCGCGAGCTTGTATGTATCGCGGCTCTAGTTGGGGCAAATCTAATATAGCAGCATCGCAGTGGATTAGGATCAGCAAAACCTTCCCATTGCTGTCGGGTTAGGTTTGCTTCAACTATGAATCGTGTTGCATCGTAGTTGGAATTAGACAGGCATGAACACTTTTGGAGTAGTCTACCATGAATAACGATAATGACTGATTTTTTGTCAATATTATGCTGTTGCAAAGTGTTGAGACACTTTACTAAACTTAAGTGTTATTATTTCATTTTCTTAGGTTGGAATAAACTATCAGCCACCTACCGTAGTGCCAGGTGGCGACTTGGCAAAAGTTCAGCGGGCCGTGTGCATGCTCGCCAACACGACTGCCATTGCCGAGGCCTGGTCCAGGCTTGACCACAAGTTCGATCTGATGTACGCCAAGAGGGCTTTTGTTCACTGGTACGTAGGAGAAGGCATGGAGGAAGGAGAGTTTTCTGAAGCCCGAGAGGACTTGGCAGCCCTAGAGAAGGATTACGAAGAAGTGGGATTGGATTCTACCGAAGGTGCAGAGGAAGGGGAGGAAGATGAATACTAACAATTGGAAATGGAATGTTTTTGTTTATGGATTATACTGCGCTTTAATAACACAAAATTGTTAAAATTCCGAAAAAATATTTATTATAGCTTAGACTTATTTTGGCTCTTTTGCATTTACATTCGAAATTTTCTAAGCGTATGAAAATGAAAATTGTTGGACTGAAAACGTTTGTTCTGTACATTTTATATTTGCCATTAAGATGCATCTGTTATTTATGCTTATACAATTTTACTGCTTTAAATTTAACGGCTTAAATAACGTTTTCAAACTAAATATGAATAGTAAATAAATTGACTCTAAAAGAGAAAGTATTTTGCTATTTTATTTTCTTCATATTTTGTTTGCAACCTTCATTGCAGGAATTGTATCCGTTTTCTGATGTCAAAAAAAAAAAAAAAAAAATGAAACAATGGATGAAAGAACATCATTCATATTTAGTTTTTCACCCCCGACACACAAAGGAAGGGGGTTATAAGTTTGACGTGTCTGTGTGTTTGTGTATCTGCCTGTGGCAGTCTAGCGCCTAAACGGATGTACCGAATTTGAAAAAAAAAATTTCGAAAGGAGAGTTGATCGAGAGTGTTCTTAGCTAGGTGGCGTTTTTGGTTGACATTAACTAACGATGATATTAATTAAAAACTTCTTAAAGGTTTTTCGTGATTTTTGCAGTGAAAACATATTTAAAAAATTTAAAATTTAATATCAAAAATAAAGAGAATTTTTTTCCGCGTCTGATAGAATGTGTTTGGAACTTCTATGTTACATAAAGTTCGACTTACAACGTTCTTTTAAAACAGATTTTAGTAACGGCTAAGCCTATATAGGTCAGTGCCAATAATGTTTAAGACCAAAAAAATTTAGAACTGGATAAAACCATTCCAAAAGGTAAGAAAATCTAATAACATTCATAGGAAAAATAAATTACGGGCGAACTGAGTTCGGGAAGGGAGTGTAGGGGGGGGGGTTAAGGGGGGAAAACGGTTTATTACGATTTCCGGAAAAACTAAAAGTCCTATCGAAAAAAACTAAATTACAAAGTTGCAGGTAAAAAAAAGATCTAATACTTTTGTCTTTGCACTTTTTTCTATAACCTCAAAATATATAATGAAAATTCAAAAAATCGACTTTTTGATTTTTATTTTTATCTCCCACAAAAAAAAAATCACTAAATTTAATGAAAAGTTACCTTATTATGTCCCAAATACACTGTAATTTTTTGGATTTAAAATATTATTTTTTTCTCCCTATTTTGATTCAATATTAAAAAAGCATCAGAATTTTCAATCAAAAAATCTCACGTCAAAATATCTGATTTTCTTAAAAAATCGGAGCAAGTTTTTTTCGTTAGTGTCTCTACTTTTTGATGGTATAAAAAACAATATACAATACTATGGAAACTTTTCGCAAAAAATGAAGAAAATCAAAAAAACTCGAATTTGAAAAAAAAAATCATCACTATGTAAAATTTTAAGCTATTTATTAAATTAACAGCAAACACAATTGGAAAACTGATTATTTTTCATAATATTCAAGGTAACACAGTTCAAAATTGCTGAAGTAGCTCATTTATTTCATCCTACAGTGTAGCTTGCTATTCGTAACTCCAAAAAACTATATGGGGCACTGCAGTCACCGTCTAATGGTGGATGAGAAGGGTAAAACAAACGCATGCTGTAGCTTGATTTTTAATTACTGTAGTATATTTTTATTTTCAGTTTGTGTCAATGTAACATGGAAAATTTCATTTTTAGAGTAATTAAAGTGTACATTTTAATAAAGACCTTAAAATTTTTACATAGTCATGACTTTTTTTTTTCTTTCAAATTTGAGTTTTTTTTTTTTTTTTTTTTTCATTTTTTGAAAAAAGCTTCCATAGTATTGTATATTGTTTTTTACACCATCAAAAAGTAGAGATTTCAACGAAAAAACTTGCTCCGATTTTTTAAAAATACCAAATATTTTGACGTGAGATTTTTGATTGAAAATTCTGATGCTTTTTTAATACTGAATCAAAATAAGGAAAAAAAATTAATATTTTGAATTCAAAAAATTACAGTGTATTTGGCACATAATAAGGTAACTTTTCTCTAAATTTAGTGAAAAAAAAATTTTTGTGGGAGATAAAAATAAAAAACCAAAAAGTCGGTTTTCCGTGACTTTCCAAAATTTCCATAACCCGCACAAACCCTGGTTTTTACTCGAACTTTTTTAGGCTTAGCTGAAATTTTGGCAATACTTTCTTCATTAAATCTATCAATAAAAGGTGAAGTAATTGTCCCACAGTTTTCTTTTCGGGGGGGGGGGGGACACCGTTGGAAAAAGCCACATTTTTTACTCCAGAAATATCTCGACTTATGGTCGAAAAAATAACCTTCTATCTCCAAAGGAAAAAACGTTACGAGTCGTTAAAAATAAAGTTCGAATAAATCTAATCTATATATATAAAAGTGGATGTTGGTAAATTTGTTCCCTAAGATCTCAGAAACTACCCGGCAGATTTGGCTAAAACTTTCACCGTTTGTTCATTTTGGTACTGGGAAGGTTTATAGACCAGTTCGAAAAAAATCCGATTGATAGTTCTTTTTTCATTCCAATTTTAGTCCCAATTTTCGCACAAAT
Organism: Uloborus diversus; assembly: GCF_026930045.1. Taxonomy (NCBI): domain Eukaryota; kingdom Metazoa; phylum Arthropoda; class Arachnida; order Araneae; family Uloboridae; genus Uloborus; species Uloborus diversus. The sequence goes on along the minus strand of NW_026558108.1, from coordinate 358 downwards.
GCCCCAATATGGGGGTAGAAAAAAATGTGCACATATTAACATTATGTGTCTATCGAAAGCGCTAATTTTTCTGCTGAAGATAGCATCTGTTAGAAGTTTCTAAGTTGTATAAAAAACAAGTTATGAGATTTTTTGTTCCCTGTTCGAAGGCTTTCATCAATCCAATTCATTATTTAGTGTATCATCTCAACTCCCAGTCGATAGCTAAAATTGGTTTATTGTTGAATATTTTTGTGTTTCGTCTGACTTTTCGACGCTTTTCTCAAGTCAAATCTTAAAGTAACGTTTTTCCACAAGATTGGCTAAAAATAAATGCATTTGGCTGATCATTTTCCATTTAAACGGAACTTAAATGTAA
>NW_026558107.1:0-37753 GCF_026930045.1 Uloborus diversus | reverse complement strand
CATTAATTTTGTGCATCGTAACAGTATTTTATGTTGAATAATGCAGATTTTTAAAAATCACCAAGTAGCAAATGTAGAATCAAGAAGAAAAATTGAAAATCCTTTCAAAAGCCTTATACAATTAAAAATACAAGTATTTTATTTGTTAACAATAAGAAATTGGCAACAGATAAAAATTTTAAATCACTGCGTTTTCTTTCCTTGTCTGCCAACAATGAATTCTGTTACCAATCGCTTGAATAAAGGCTTAGCCTTTCTTAAAATCTGCTTTAAGAAACGTTATAATTCGAATTCTATACAACATGGAAGTTCCTAACACTTTCTATAAGACACAAAAAAAAAAAAAAAAAAAACTATATTTTGATACTAAACTTTTAAAATTTTGAATATGTTTTCACTGCAAAAATCGCGAAAAACCTTTTAAAGGGTTTTAATATCTTTGTTAATTTCGTCCAAAGACGCAACTTAGTTAAGAACACTCTGTCAACTCCTTTCGAACAATTTCCCCTCCCTTTGAATATCCATTTAAGCGCTACAGTGCCACAGACAGATGCATAGATACACAGACATGTCACTCATAACCCCTTTCCTTTGTATGTCGGGTTAAAAACCGTAACATACAATTAAACAACTATACATAAAATTTCGACTTACGTGAGGAGTCTTGGAACGCATCTCTTGCATAAGTCAGGATCCGACTATACTTTATAAATTGAAATATAGAATGAATCAAATTTATATGTATTTATAATTGGTTTCTAAGCTATATGCCTATTGATTCAGGTTGCTGGTGCAATAATTGGCAAGGGAGGTCAACGTATACGCAAAATTCGTCGTGATTCAGCTGCAAACATTAACATTGAAGAAGCAACTCAAAGCACAAACACTCGTATTATAACTATTACTGGTGCTCTTCAACAAGCACAACTTGCACAATTCTTGATGCAACAAAGGTATGTGTAACTCCCATAGAATTTTGTAATCGACTGTTATATCTATAAAATAGTTTCATATTTTCTCTCTTGCCTCACCCAACTGCTGGAGCTTTCGTAGTTGCTGCAGTTGTGTGAAGTAGTGCCAAAATGATTCTTCTGCTTCAAATCAGTTTTTGCAGCGAAATCCGGTAAATTTAAGGTCTCCTTTTTTCCCATATCAAACTTCAAAGCTATTGCATTTTCTTCCAAATGTACTACTACAGTATTGTGCCTTATTTGATCCATACCAATAATTGTGTTAAAGTACTTCTTTGAATTGATATGAAATTTCTATGTGGTGCAGTGCAAATATAGATTGCGTTAAATTAGTGTTGATAGTAATGCCACTTAAAAGATAGTGTGCTACAGGTAAAACATTTTTTCTACTCTAGTTTTTCTGGATCTAGGAATTGTTAAAATGATTTGCCTACAGCATGACACCTCTTGTCACAACAAAAAAGACATCACAAATCAGAAGAAAAAAAACACATTATGGTACTTGTACAGGTTTGAGAAGAAAACATCTAAAGAATTAGAGCTGTTTGGAAAAGAAGATATTAATATTATGATGGGACAAGTACTCAGCTAAATGGATTAAAGCTGCGACCCAAATTTAATGGATCTAAGAAAATTCGGACATTGCAAAAAAGAGAACATGCGTGATGACATCATGGTATCAATGAGTTTTTCTGTGACATAAGAATTTCACGGATCAGGTCTTCAACTGCCACATTAGCCAATATATTTCTTCCTTCTCTTGAAAAAGTGCATTGAACATGGTAATTCCAGACTAGATATGTGGTAGATTTAATTTTGACTAAATAACAAAGAACTGTATGTATTTAAAAGTATGTATTCAAAGGTTTTGAAATATGTACTGATAACAATATTGTAAATATTAAGTAAAATAATAATTTTTAATTGTTTAAATCAGTAACATTTATGAACACTAATAAATCTTAATAATTTAAAGACAAAATTGTATTACTGATTTTAAATTTTATGAGTTTCTTTTTTTTTTGGGGGGGGGGGGGATATTTTGTCTTATTGCAGCAACCTTTTTTCAGTGTCTCTTAATGTTGGTGTTACAAAAATATGGTTTGAATTAAATTGAAGAATTTGTAGTCTTCGTTAGGTCATCTAGTTATTTAAAACCATGTGTGCATAGACTTCCCTGTCTGGAAGACTAGTGATTTTGTTGTTCTGTAATTGAGTAACATAAAGTCCCTATCTTCTGACAGTGAAGATTTTTTTCGTCAGCCGTGCAAATTAATTTCCAAAAATAAGTTAAGGCAAGGAATGGCTTTGATTTCCCCTTACAATAATTTATCTTTTTCATTTCAGTGTTCGAGAAAACCAAGGTAGTGGAGGAGGAGGTGGAGGCCGTCGGTTTTAAAACTCTCTTTTCACTCAACATAATTAGAACTGTTTTGACGACTTCTCTGCATACTTGCATCATCTCATTTATGTTAGTGTAATGTTTTTTGAAATGCAACTCATCTCTGTATATTGTACAAAATTGTTTTAAGTTAGATGTGCATCAACCAAGTGACAAAGGGTTATGTTTCCCATCATATTTCAAGGTATAAGAAATAAATTTGTTTTTTAAGTATGGTATGCATTAATAAAGATTTTAAAAATGTATGTGTCTTTAATATACTTATGATACTGTAAATATCAAAATGCCAATACTCGCAAGTTTTTTTGGCGACATCTTTGCTTTAAATGTCGACATTTATCAGGTTTTGGTCTTTCACAGCAATGTATATTGTCATACGTCGACGCGAATTTGTCTTTTTTTTTTTGTGCTGTCGATGAAACTGAATTTATTCTGAATTTTAAGCACTGGAACCCATCAGAAATGCTCTTTTTTCCTATTCTAGAAGTAAGAAAAGAATTTGGATTCACCATTTACAGACTTGCCCATATTTTGCCCCTTTTACGTATAAATATCTATTTTCCCCTACTTTCATTGTTAATTTTTTCTCATAATTAATGAAGGTTTTTGTTTTTAAAAGGAAAACTGTTACTAGTCTTATACATGGCACTGCTACAGCTTGTTTATCGAATGCATGTGGAGAGTTGGTTGTTGCAATTTTAGAATCTGTTTCTGGTAATTTTTCAGATTGAATACTGTAGAGCTTATTGAGCGAGAATACAAAAGCTACATTTTGCATTCTATGATGCTTTAGAGTCTCCTTCCGAATTTGAAAACATAACTTGCGTTTTAAGTAGAACTGTAAACTTTTCTTGTTAATTCCTTTCTATGGTTTTAATTACAATTTTTTTTTTTTTAATCAATACTTCAGCAGGTCAGGGTTTTTCTCCTAATACCCATCAAATATCATCCACCTTCACATGCACCCTCATCTAGTTCAATCATTGGATTTCCAAGCCTAAATATTCAGATGAAGGAAATGGACGATTAGAAGTAAAAGTTAAGGGGTCAGTTAAATTAGTTGTGTTCAGGGAGGTTAAAGGGGAGGAGATAAATCTTTACTATGTAGAAGTGGCAACGATCGTTCACTTTTTCCAGAGGGCGCTGTATGTGCACCGCTCCCGACAATCTCAGCAGATCAATGTAAATGATGCTAAGTTTCTCATTTTTTTAGAGGCAGCTATTAAAGCAAAAACAGAAAAATACTACTGGAAATTGGTTGTAGTAAGGGGCTAATATAGTGGACGATGTACGGCTTTCGTCCACAGGAAGTTTGCACAGTATTTTGATGGAAAAATTAATTTTATTTTTCATCACCAACTTGCCGAATTCGTCTGCTATTAATATTGCGCTGTGCGATGTTTTATTTATTAAGAGTTGGAATTTTTCTATTAATGTAAATAATTGACAAAATGAGAATGTAGTACAATTATTTACGTAAATACATTTTTTTAAATTATTTGTAAATTTCGTAACATGTTTTGAGAACTAATTAAAACGAAATAATTTTTTGCTTTTACGACCTTTAACAGATAAAAATTAATGTTAATGTTCTATTTACTTAACTTCAAGCTGATATTGATTATAAAAATTTTATTCATGTATTTACTCACTGCTTAGACATAATTATCATTGCTTTTTATTATTATTGCATTTATTTCGACAACCAAATGGAAAAAAAATCGAGAAACCTTATTCATTAAAAAAATTATACCTTGGAACGCTTTTTTGAGATATTTGTGGGATTTTCTGTTGAAATTAATCAAGTTTTCAAAAATTAAGATTTACTCTTATTGTACATGTATTTTTTAAATGAAAAAGGTTTTCAGATTTTTTTTTTTTTTTTCGAATTTGGTTGTTGAAATAAATGCAATAATAATAAAAAGCAATGATAATAATTATGTCTAAGCAGTGAGTAAATACATGAATAAAATTTTTATAATCAATATCAGCTTGAAGTTAAGTAAATAGAACAAAGGTCGTGAAAGCAAAAAATTATTTCGCTTTAATTAGTTCTCGAAACATGTCACGAAATTTACAACTACTTTAAAAAAATGTATTTACGTAAATAATTGTACTGCATTCCCATTTTGTCAATCATTTACAGGAATAGAAAAATTCTAACTCGTAATAAATAAAACATCGCACAGCGCAATATTAATAGCAGACGAATTCGGCAAGTTGGTGATGAAAAATAAAATAACTTTTTCCATCAAAATACTGCGCTAACTTCCTGTGTACGAAGCCGTACATCGTCCACTATATTGGCCCCTTATTACAACCAATTTCCAGAAGTTTTTTTCTTTTTTTGCTTTAATAGCTGCCTCTAAAAAAATGAGAAACTTAGCATCATTTACATTGATCTGCTGCGATTGACGGGAGCGGTTCGCCGACAGCGCGCTCTGGAAAAAGTGAACAATCGTTGCCACTTTTACACTAGCAAACCCGTAGGACATTTCTCTCCTTCTTCCTACTCCGTGGTTGTGTTACAACTGCTAGAAGTGGAACTAAGGGAATAATTCTGGAGTATTAAAAAGTTTTAACTTAAGCAGTTATTAAAAAAATAGTAAAATGGCAAAACTATAACCGCTTCAGTCGGAATTTTGAAATCTGTATTATTGTGTGGGCAATAACACAGTGGTAACACAATCTGGAAATCAAGGAATTCTCGGGGCATTTTTAAAATTTCCCCAAACCTCTGGGGCAGTTTTAATTTTCAATTGCTCAACCTCGCAAGTTCTCCTCCCCGAAATTTCTTTTCATTTGGACACGAAATATTTTTGTTTCCCTTTTTGCCAAACAAAATTTGCTGAACATTCTAAAAATGCGTTTGACAAAGTCTTTCTAGAGCCGCACTTTTCCTCGTTTGTGGAGTCATTTTCTTGAAATAATTAAACTACAGGAAATACTTAAATATTGTCTTTTCTGACCCAGTAAAGTTTTTTCCTTTTGAGTGCATTGTGAAAAATGCTTAGTTTTTTTAAATGTTATTTTATTCTTTTTAGTGTAAATGTATTTCAGAATAAGTTGTGTAAAGTTGGTGAACTAAAGATATATTTTTAAAAGAGTAAGTAAAAAAAAAAAACATATCAAGTCGATTTTTTTGGGGGGAAAAAAAAACCCTACGAAACAGTATATCAAATTTTTCTACAATTTAAAGATTATAGAAAATATAAAAAAAAATAACAAAACTTTACTTCCAGAAACCACTTAGCATACAAATATTAAGAAACCATTAAAATACTCTTAAAAACATGTGTACTGGCTGACCATGGATTGTATGGAAAGACAAACATCCGTTTTACAGCCAGAAATGGACGAATCTATTACTTTTAGCTATGTCAGCTTTTGCAGAAGCAGAGTCTCATTCAAATGATATGCGCATCAAATTTTTACTTTTCCCCCTTATTCACATAGATTCGTCTTATCTGGACGTTCGAAAATTCCTTGCAATCTGCGGTTGGACAGTATTTATGATAGAACTAAAAAGTAATTGAAATTGTTTTGAACTAAATTTTCAAACAGTATAATAATTGTTGCAAAAATAACAAGTAATAGTTAAAGAATAGAAGTAATGTATTATTCTTATGTAACTAATTGACATATTTATGCAATACAAATGAAACCATATTTCAAATTTTAACTATTTCAAATGATTTCAGTATGTAACGAAAAAAAAGCTTAGATTGCTTTTGTAACAAACAACTTTGAAATGCAAGAAAAAAAAAAGCAATTGGTTAATTTCAAAATATATAAAAGAAGAATACAACTTGGTTGTAAAGTAAAAGAATCATTTAAATCTGTAGAAAAGAAAACCTTTATAATCTGCGGCGGCAACAAATAATAAAGCGGCAAAAAACAAGTTTTTTTTTTATTGAAAGTAGTTCAGTTTTAGCAATTAAGTTAAAAACGCAAAGGAGTAATAACTTTTAAGCTTTTATCAGTATTAGTTCAAAAGCCAAAGATTTCTTCTTAAAATCGTGATTACAGTACGCTAATTACTTCGAGACAATGGAATAAAGGCAAAGGAGCTAAGGCATTAATGAAGGCTTCCTCTTTGCCTGTATGGTTGTTTATTTTACGTAGCATTGAAAGCGTGAAAGAAAATTTCAAGCTAGGTAAAATAAACAGCCTAACAGAAGCAATCTTAGGAAGTTCATCCTGTGGTTAATAAGTAAGATTCAATACTTTGACATTGAGGAAAAAAGATGCACCAATATACCGCAGTATATAATCGCACCTCATAAATTTTCCTTTTTTTTTTTTGAACAGATAATTGGCGGAAAATGCGTAGGGAAGTCGAGTACTTAACTTTGTAAAACAAAAAAAAATCCTTCATAAAATCAATTTCCCCTGATTTTTTGTCAATTTTTCAAAATTCAGATATTTCCCTGATTAATAAAGTTCCCTGACTTTTCCCTCATCTGTCGCCACCCTGTAAAAGGGTAAAAAAAATATACGTGTCTAAAACTTTACGCATTTTGCGTTAAAAAGAAATTCTTGTTTTCCTCTAAGATTTGTATGTGTGCTACTTTAATTGAACCATTTAAGTATTAAAGGTTTGCAAAACTAATTCATATTTCACAACATACAAGTTATGTGGTGAACAAGATCCTAATATGCGTCTTTAATTAGCCCCGTTTTCGAGTTTTAGCATAGATGAAGATAAAAATCTTGAGCAATGATTGAATAAATTTCATGCTTGCTCCAGAGAAGCCTTGATTCAAAATTTTTATTATGATTACTATTAAAGGTTTCATACACTCCTCTAATACTTCATTTAGGAAAAATTGATCACAGTTAAGTTATAAAAGTTGAAGGTGAAAATATTATTAGACGACTAAGACATTTCATAAGAGAAGTAAATCATGCTTAAATGGTGCTTGGCTATTTTTTCATGATTGTTTTCCCCTTCACCACAGCAGCATAAGTCAGGTTCAAGGGCCCCCTTAAAATCAGAACTTCCTTGCTTTTAGTACTTTTTCTTTGCAAAAACGTAGAAACATTTCTTCTCCAGCAATAAATGAATAAGTTATTAAAAATGTCAAATTTCAATAACTCTTAATCTGTACTGAAATCGGTTTCTATGGGAAAAACATCTAAGCTCTCCCCCCCCTTAAAATTTTGCATATAGGCGCCCTTGGTCAGGTTGTCTAATTATTTAAAAATACATAAGCAGATGTTTTACATTAAGTGATTGTGTTAAAAAATCAATTGTTTAATAAATTGCAGTTATGATATAGTAAAAAAATTCAAAGCTCCTCCAAACCTCTCATTTTATTTCTGAAATTGAGTACGAACCCTGTATTAATATAGCTGTAGTAAGGCAACAAGATTTGAATTTTCGATTCTTCTTGCTCAAATTTTAAGAGTGCTCAATGACCCTCAAGCTCAGAAGATGCTTAATTTAACATTAGCCGAAGCATATTTAGAAACTTTTAATTCCCCCCAGCTGTTTGTTTTTGTAAATAGTTTTAATGCAATGTATATGCATATTACCAGAGTATATTATAATGCGTAGCACTGTTTTTTCATTTCAATGTACTTTTTAACCCCCTCCCCATATGTATGAAGTCGGGGGGGGGGGGGGGGGTCAACAGTATTTCTGTGTGGCTTCTGAGGATTAATTTTTTTCATGTTTCTAATTTTGATCAAAGTTTGTTTTTGTAGAAAATAGGATTTTTTTGAATTCTCAACTGAAATATAGGATTTTTTTTAATGATTCAAGTAGAATTTTTTTTGCTGAACCTTAGTGCTTTTAATTAAAAAAAAAAACTATACTAGCAGATAAACATAAAATAATGAAAAATCAAGCTCAAAATAGTTTTGGTGATTTTTTTTTTATGTTATTGACTGTTTCGTATTAAACCCCAAATATAATCTCCCATCATATTCTCATTACACTGCCCTTGGTAACATTTTTCAAAGTCCAACACATCTTGGTCAAAACGCTCTCCTTACTCCTCTGAGCAGGCACATATAGCATCTTTAAATTGGTCCAAGTGAGCATGTAGCATATGAAGTTTATGAGTAACCAGTCAGAAAAAAAAAACATGGTATTCCAATTCTCTTGAACAAACCCGTATTGTTATTACAGTAACGAAATCAATCTTTGGAGAGTTATAAACAGGAACCTACAATCTGCTTTATTCTTTTGCTGATAAAGGTCTTGTACTAAATCATTCCTAAGCTAATTGGTTAAAATCTTCAAAACAATCTTATCGTTCTAAAACAGACAAAAACAAACTTTAAAAGCTATGGGTGGATATTTTAGTTATTTTCGATGGATAGTACTAGAATTCACCCATTAACACAGAAAGAAAGTTTTTTTTTGTTGACCTGTGAATTGATGTTAAGTTGCCCCAGAAGCACTTCCTTTTGCTCCGAAAGGTGCTCCAAAATGCTCTTAAACTATTGAAATCACTGCATGACATATGGCATGTACTTTTATAGTGCTGAAAAAGTTGCTACATGCTTGGAAAATGTATTTTGTACTCTTGAAGATGTACAAAAATATTTTGCATTTAATAATAAGTAAATATTTTTAAAAACATTTTATTTAAAATATACAAAAGCTCACAGTGTTAAAATAATTTACGCATTCATCACAGCTGGAGGATCGATGAAACGATAGGCCTTAAACTGTCCAATCTTTTGCTTATTACTGTCATAGTTGAAACCAACATAGCATTTTTTGCAAAACATAAAAGGAGTTTCAGGAAGGCGTGGATTGTTAAAGACTACCCATCTGAAAATAAATAAGTAAATAAAATCAGTTATAAGAGGTACGTAACGTTTAAAAAAATCATGATATTTCATTGATTCATTTTTACCATAAGTATTGCTACATAAAAAATTTTAAAATGTTCTTGAGACTGAGTTTCTTTCCTCATAATTCAAATTAGAAACAAAAAATCACTAAATTTGTACATTGTTGCCAGTTGCTTCATCTTGAGGCAGGGCCGTATACAAGGGGGGAGCTTCTCAGGGTTCAACCCCCCCCCCCCTCCCGAAAAGTTCGGTTCGACATTTAAATGTTGGTTTATATTTAAAAAATTCCAAAAAATATTGTTTCAAAACTCAAATGTCTTTCATATGTAATATTAATTGCATAAAATGCTTTCATAATAGATAACCTGACGATTTGAACATTAGCACAAATAGCGCAAAGCTCCGCATGAAAATTTTTAAACCCTCCTCGAAATTGTTTTATGGTTACGACCCTGTCTTTTGGCTATCCCTGGCATTGGGCTACAGTGCCAAGTGCTGATAACTACCAAGACTCTAAGGGGCAAAGTGACAAATGACTGGCAAGTAATCACAAATTTCAAATATTTTCAGTTAGCATTGAAATTAACAAAAGATTTGCAAGAAAAGAAGGAATAACGAGTCCTTTTGGAGCATTTGATTTGCAACTAAAATAGGATTTCAAATGTCTACATTCTACGAGACATGCACATTCGTACCTTCATTAACACATGCAGACATATCTTAAAACTCATGATATTTAACTCTGGGTTGGTCAAGCCCATTCGTTTTTATTTATATATGCATGCATGGCCAAAACCAAAAAAACTAGTCAACAATTGTTTGGGGGCGAGTAAAATGAAACTTTCAGAGAAGACTTCTTTGTGATTACAATACCTTACTTCATGCAAGGAAGTAAAAAGCTCTTTGGATCTCTTTTCAATGTAAGGATGTGGTTTTTATGAACAAGAAATAGGTCATTTAATAAGACACACTTATTTTATTAACAAATCTGTGTTGCAATTCGAATCGGAAGAAACTATTTCTTGTTTTCTAAAGAAAAATATTTCAATTATTCCAGAAAAAGATCATAAGTAGTTGGCAGTATACTGGGAAAAAAAGTTTTAGAGCCCCGATGCCATTCTTGCTAATTCTAATGTAAAATGGTATGAATTCTGATATCACCAGGGTTGCCAAACGTCCTGGATTTTAAGGGACAGTCCTGGAGTTTGAGACACTGTCCTACGTCCTAGAGAACTTTGATAAGGGCCAGCAAAAGTCTTGTATTCTTGCTGAGAGTAACTCACTGTTGCGGAAAAATTCAAGATAGTAGAAATAAAATGTTCTGCTATATATCGTGCTATCTTTCACAGTGAGGAGGCACTAGCATACATCATTGTACTGGAAGGCTGCAAGGTGCTCCTATCGCTTTGTCAAACATGAACATTAAAGAAAACAATATTGCTACATTTGGCCATTAATCAAATTAAAGAATTAGAAAAAAGCAACTATTCAGGGTTTTTTTTTTTCTTTTTTAAATTTTTGTTAGCTGTTAGGTTGTGTCAGCTTTGAAGCTTATCAATTACTGAATTCAAAACAAACTTTTTTTTCAGAGATATTGGCAAGAAATAAGTTATGCTCATTTAATCAACTCTCAATTGCTTGTTGCTATGGGGTACGCAGCTACAAGTTTTATAAGGGACCAAAAACTTTCTTAATCCCAGCAGCATAGTTTTGTATCAAGATACATTTTTACAAATTCTTGCTTTTCATTCTTATGCACCGTCTCCATGTGTCAAGTACCGGGGGGTGTACCGGGGTTTAACCTGCAAGACCTATTTTTGCAACCGCTAGTCCTAGATGCATACTTCCAATTGCAAAAATGTTTAAAAGCAGATGCAGAGTTAAGATGTCGAAAGTTTGAAGCAAAAAAAGGAATTGAATCAAAAAATACAAAATTTACCTTTTTATATGGGCCTTAGGTCCGCTTAAATTTAGAGAAATAATCTCCATTGAAGAATATTACTAACACAAAAAACTTGACACTTGTGTGACCAAAACTCAAGGATATATTCGAGCTCAAAGTTTTAAAGGACCATACAGAAGATGAGATAGAATTTATAGCTCTTTCAGAAGAATGACAAATTGTTTAAGTAAAAAGTATTTATGTCTTTCATTGCTATTTAAAAATAAATGCAAATGTTATGCCATTATATGCAAAAACGCACCACAAAACCTCAAATAATTTGAAAAATCACACTGTATGCACACATATGATTTTAAACCTTTGTTACTCACTATGTTTTCCCTTAAAAGGTGTTATTGACTGTGAGTGTAAAGTGGGGTAAGTCACAGAACACTGCATTTCATAACTCGGTGAATATTGATCCTACTAGTGTCAAATCTTTTGTGTTGGAATTGTTTTTCAATGTGGATTATTTCCCTAAATATAAATTAGAAGACCTAAGGCCCGTATAAAAAGCTAAATTTTGTATTTTTTTGACACATTTTTATTTTGCTTCAAATTTTCAATATCTTAACCCTGCATATCTTCTCTGAACATTTTTGCAACTGGAAGTATGCATCCAGGACTAACGGTTGCAAAACTAGAAGTCTTGCATGTTAAAACGGAACACCCTGTATATTAGTCATTCGGAGCGCTCCGAGCGCCCTACCCTTGTCCCCTACTCCCAAAATTTAAATTTGGCAACCCTGGATATAACCCACACGTTCTCCACTATTCTTTGCAGACATTCCTTCCTCTATGCTTTGTTTTCAATAATTTCATGGGCATGATTTTGATTTGAGGAGGGGGAGTATTATTTCAGCCAGGGGCGGACTGGGTCCCACAAGAGAAGACCTCAAAACCTTTACGACCAAAGGCCGTAAAAAAATAAATAAATAAAATAATAAAACAAAAGAAAGATAGAAAAAGAAATAAAAAACGATAGTACACCATTGCTGCGGTCACTCATCTGGTGTGCTAATTTTACATTAGCTACCAGTTTGTTTGGCTATCTTGGCTCCCTTAAGAGGATTTTCGCCACCAGCTCATGTGATTCCTATTCCGGGCTAATGAGTGCTAAAAAGCACGAAACTGCAGTCCTTGGATGGAATAACTGAGCTGGTGGTGTATTTTAAGTATTTCTGCCTTAGCCCTGGCTTAGGGCGGTAACTTACTACAAGATAGTACACAGGTTTACGAGTTAATCGAAAAGTCCCACAGGTTTGTGAGGGCAAAAAAAAAAAAAAGCACCAAAATATTTAAAAAAATAATTTAAAAAAAATTTTTTGAAATAAAAAAAGGTGTTTAGATTAGAAGGTGCGTAGGTGGGAGGGCTCATTGGCCCGCAGGCCAGTCTGCCTCTGATTTCAACTATTAAATTTCTTCTAAAGGGTGGTTTCTTAGAGAAGTGAAAAGTTCAATAGCAAAAACTGTTATCAAGAAGAGACTTGGGAAGATTTTCTCTTTTTTTCTTTTATTTATTTATTTATTTTTTTTTTTTTTTTTGCTGTAAAAACCAGAGTATCAGCTTTACTTGTGTAAGTGTCATATCCAAAATATTGTTCAATCTGGAATGAACTGCGTTGTAGCTCGTGTGAACTGTGCATAAACTTGCAGTAAATTAGATATATTAAAATTAGATGTACAAATATTAGTTTGATGTGCAATTAAGTACTAATAATTTAGCAATAGCATTTATAATACTTCTGTAGATATCTATGTTAGATTAGTAGCTTACCTCGCATCAAATATTTTACAAACCATGCAAAATATTCTTTTGTTATGCCTTGCAGTAACGAGCATTGGATATGCATTTTTATTCTTTACATCCTCATCGGACAACAGTCTAAAAAGAATATAGAAAAAATAAAAACAGAGACATCATTTTTTAAAATGTAAAATAATAAATAAAGCTAAATTATGCAATTCAAACTACAAAAACCAGAAATGTATAACTTCAAAAAATATTTATGACCAAAAATCCTCTGAGTATGAACGAGGGGGGGGGGGGGACTAAACCTAATTACAAAGTTATAACACTGACTATTACGATCACCAAGTAGGATATCAATCAACACTAATGTTAAGTGCTCTAGAAAATTTCTAAAATAAATTTTGATAAGGGATTGGATTCATAATAAAATGGAATACAGTTGAAACCTGTTATAGTGAACTGTCTGTGGACCCAGCAATAAGTTCACTATCCAAATCCTTTGACAGCTTTTTTAGCATAACAGAATTATTGAAGATGATAGTACACAACCAGGCCACCTCTAGAAAAGTAACTCTACCCCAAATTTCCACCAAAAGAAAAAAAAAAATCTACAGAATAAACTAATGGAACAAAAATACAGAATGTTGAGGTGCTTAAGCCATTAAACAAACAAACCAGCTAAAGACTACCTTAACTTACTCAAAATACGACCAATAAAAATACTGTTATCGAAAAATTTGCCAAAACGAAAAATTAGAAGTACACTTTTTGTTTGTATGTCAAATACCACTTACAATTTCAAAAGATAATAAAAATTGCAAAATTTGACTATAATAAACTAAAACAAACCTCATGTCACTAAATACTAGTAAATGTTCACAATTTCCTTGATGGTTATATAGATATGGGTATCCCAGACGTAACTTCAAATCTTTAAATTTTGTGTTTTCCATGCTACCTTTTTGCATCTCCATCACATCTGTGCCAGTTTTGGACCATTGAATGACTGGTCTAAAAAATAAATTTCAATAAACTTAGTACAAGAAAATGACGCAAAATCAGATTTTCAGTCAACAAGGATTAGTTTTTTAAAAACGAGTTACTCTTTATGATTCAAAAACCAATTCATTAAACAAATCTCCATTCTCTTTGGGCTTGTTTCTGTCTGAATGTCAAAGAATCGATTTTGCAGAAATTCTTAACTTCACATAATGCCATGATTTATTGAGTAACAAAATGTGGCTCATCGTTGTTGGCGCTCAGTGGTAAAGTCAAAAACATAGATTTAGTAGGAAATGGGGGAAGGTAGTTAACAGGATGAGTGAATCAAAGACTTTCACAATGTGCACCTTATCAGAAGAGTTAGGCACCAGTTTTCAATTGAGATTTATTTCTTATTGCAAACAAACAACAATGCTACAAAAAAAAAGAACTTGTTTTCCAATCCTTTGTTACATTATCCTCATACTTCTCTTGTTCCCTTACAAATGCATCTCTAGTTCTCAGTTGATTTTGATTTGGAATCTTCCAAGCGCCAACAATTCTGAGCTGTACTGCTGATCTGTACCTTTTCTTTTTGTGTTGCTTAATTGCTTCAAATAAGTTAACAAATCATAAACAATGCTCTAGAAATAAAATTAGAGCATTTCTTTCATCATATATATATATATATATATATATATATACAGTGGCTCCCAAAAGTGTTCGTACAGCTTGAAATTAAGCAGTAAAACCAAAATAACGCAAAACTGAATTCGAATATGAAGTCCAATTTTTTTTCACACCATTCCTATGCCATTCTGAATAAAACCCAGTAGTTTTTTTTAAAATATTGCCAGATTTTATTTTTGAAATTTGTCCAAAAACGAAGAGAAAGAGAAAAAATATGCCACAAAAGTCATCGTACACTGAAATATTTCGAATAAATTCATGATTAAAATTATCATATGTGGGTTTATTATTTTTGCATTGTAATGACACTGTAAAGTCATTTGCCATTAATATTTTGTCTATTTATTCCCTAATATTCTGTTTATTTTAAAATGGCAGGTATGCGTAGAAAACAACAAACACGATTCGAAATTTGATTTTTTTTCTCCTCACAGTAGCCATAAATTGGTTTGAAATGTCTCTAAATTAGGTAATTTATACCATTCTATAGTGAAGTGCTTGATAAAATGCTATAAAAACAAGAATCGAATCGAAAACAAGGTAAGAAAAGGTCAACCGGCAAAGAACAACGCGTGATCAGAGGTTTACAGTTAAAAAAATTATGAAAAATACACATTTGAGTGCTGAAAAAGTTTCTGCAGAATTGAATGAAACATTTTATGTTTAATTTTTACTTAAAATTGTTCTCCAAGTTCTCTGATAAGCTGGATTGATAGGCATAAATGCCTGTTAATAACAACAGTAAATAATCCTATCTCATCACCTCACAACACCAATAGTAAAAGAATGTTTTTCCTTACTTATAATGTATTACCAATCATTCTGCATGACTGGGGTAAAAGAATCTTATCAGCACTCATTCACATTGGTCGAATCGACCGAATGTTTGTTTCACTTTCGTTCACCTTTGGCGGGAACTCCGTTGTGGATGACGTCATAGAAAGCTTCTAGAAGAAATCTGATGGCACGTGTGCTTAACGATAGCAGTGATGTGTCCGTTCACGTGACTCGGATATGCTAATGACCCGGGGGGGGGGGGGGGGGGTATTTAAACTGCTCGCGGCTTTAAGTGGGTACGCCCCGGCACCTGTACAAAATTATTTCCAGTTCCAGTTCCAGTTCGCTCTCTCTCTTCGATCATCTCTTGTTGTAGGCGGTCGCTCGTTTGGCATTCGAACTTGCTTGTTCGTGCCGTTCGCCCTTTATTAGAAATGATTAGCTGGACTTAGCTTATTTCCCAATGGGTCTACTTCATCAAAGTTTTTAGTCAATAGTCATGCAGTTTGCGTTGCACTGTTAGTTATCTCATGCAGAAGTAGCATGTGGAGAGATTATGTTGTTAGTATTTATTTTATCATTTACAGCGTGTTTTTAGCTATTTACTTTATTGTTTAAATAAACTTCATGAAAGTTAGAAATAGTTTGTCAAGTCTTATTTCCGAACTCACTCTGCTAGTATCAAAGAAACATTGGGGAGATATTATTAGATTAGAAATTCTCCCCAACACGGATTAAATGGGACCTCTTCCCGCAGAAATTTTCTTGTTCGTGCGAAAAACAGTAAGCTTACGCTTTTCGTAGTATCAATGATAAATAAGCTCAAAACGTTTTGGAACAACGTCTTACTTTGTAGATGAAAATAAATTCAACATTTTGGGTTAAATTGTTGTATAATTGTAAATAGCAGAAAAAATGAGGAATTTAATCTTAAGAACTTAGTTGAATCAGTTAATCGGAACGGTGAAGGTGTTTTAGTGTGGGGGTGTATTTAAGCATCAGGACTTGGAAATTTGAAATTTGTTGATGAAATAATGAATCATGCTGTTCATTTAAATATTTTAAAAACAATTTTAAACAATTAGCCCAAAATTTGGAAATCGGAAACAACTTTGTTTTTTAGCAAGATAATGATAAGAAGCACGCGTTTGCGTTTGGTGCCTCAAAAATTGTCCTTAAGCTTAGAAATATCTCCTCAATCGCCAGATTTAAACTTAATGGAACATATTTGGAGATATCTGGTAGCTAGATTACAAAAATACACCATTGAAATGAAAAGCGAACTGGAAACAGTAAGACTCGGAGTGCGGCTGAACACTTACTCAGAAATTGCACAAAAAAAGAAAGAAAAAACAATGAAATCTATCCCCAGACGTTTAAAATCTGTTTTTGATATTGCAAGATATTCTACTAAATAATAACTTTGTAAAAAGTTAGATTATTTACCAATTTTTTGACATTTTTTCAAAGTGTACGAAGACTTTTGTAAGATAAAATTTCCGGCAATTTTTGGTTTTTGATTTTTTAAAAATGTTTTAATGTTTTATTAAAAATTTTCATGTAGTTTTGTTAAAAATAGACCATAAATCTTATAATAAAATGCCTATTCCAAAATATTAATTTTAACCAATGGATAATGGCATATTTCATTGAAAGTTGTAGGTGTACGAACATTTTTGGGAGCCACTGTATATATATATATACATACAGGGCCGGATTTAGGAGAGGGCAGGCGGGGCTACTGCTCCGGGGCCTCTACAACCAAGGGGCCCCCACAATAAAATTTTTACAAAATACATTAACTTTGACGGGTCAGCAAATTTTACGTTTTTTCTCCCAGACATTTTTTTTTCGTATTTCTACAAAGATTGCTTGCCCAAAAATAATATTATCGATATAATTATCGATAATATTAGTATCGGATATTTTCAAAAATATGATGATCTTTTCAAACCCTGATTAGGGGCCTCCACTCCTTCGTTGCCCCGGGGCCTCCACACTTCTAAATCTGGCCCTGTATATATATATATGAATTTTTTCAGTCATCTGTAGCGTAAATAGTTGCAAAGTAAGACTATTGGTTCGTGAAGAAAAAAAAATACTGATATCGTATGATATCTGAGCTCTCTGTTAAACAAGAGAAATTCTTATTGTCACAATTTCAATATTTTAACCCTTGGACAGAATTTTTATTTAACATATTTTCTAAAATTAAAATCATTTTAAACCCTTTCTTTCTGTAATAACACTACAGCCTGTGGACAAAGCACTTTATTTGCGGTTGTAAGCCTTCTGTCATGAGAGAGACTTGCTGGTGATTTGGCAGGGGACAAGGTTTTTAGCCAATTTACAGTGCATCTACATTTACTATGGGCTGATCAACAATGACTTTTTTGAACTTTACAATTGGCAGTTGCCTATATTGGCTGCTGTTCCATCCGATTTGAGCGCAAGCAATAACTGGTTTTTTTCTAAATAATCTATAATGCTAAGCAGTTTCCTTAGCTGTACTGCAGTGATAAGCACAAATGTGATATCTGCAGTAAAACTCAAAATGAGAAATTCATGATTAGTTTTACAAATTGTTTTCTTTGATTTGTGAACTTATTGTTCAACTTATGGTAGTTACTTTGTAAATAATTGGTCTAACTTACGCGGTGCATAATTTTGTAAAAGTCTATTTAAAATTAATGAATGTAGTTATGACAATTTTTCTCTACAATAATGTTTGCATATACTAGGTTGATTTCACCATAGTGACTAACTGCACTGATACAACAAAAATAGCTTAGTAAAACGCATTTAATGTATTAACTTAATACCAAAAGCATTATCATTTGGACTAAGCTTCTTAGCTGTTGTTTTATTTTGTTGACATGAATCTAACGAATTTGTCTTCTGAAAATACCATCTTCTAAATTTCAGACATTCACAACTGTGTAAATTAGAGTAATATTTTGTTCTATATGTTTATTAAACAGTGCAAGTTAATTCTGATAGCAGACGAGATTTAGAAAACAATAAATAAATAAATAATGTGGAGAGAAAGGCATAAAATCATGCTTTTGCTAAAATGATTCAGACATATATATTTAATAAACATGATATTTTAAGAAATTTTAAAGCAAACGTGAATAAATATAATAAGTTAAATTTTTATATGAAATTTTTTTTCAATAATATTTTATTTTCTAGATGATTTTGACAACAGACGATGCGCAAGCAAAAATATAACTAGCTGCAGAATGAAATGCATGTTTTTTGTAGAAAAGAACTAGAACTGAAAATTTCATTTTAGGAATTGGGTGTTTTACTAGGATTTAACAGGGGAAATCAGTTTTGGCAGGTCAAAAAACCCACTTTTTTATGTCATAAAATGATAGTAAAACTATTCAAGAATATGTTGCCAAAATTTCAGTGAAAAACTCTGATTAGTTCTGATGCTATGAGAAACTTAAATGACAGTGCAAAGCAAAAGTAAAATCCTAATTTATGATATATATTAATTTTAAAAAAACTAGCAAACTGAAAATATTAAAAAAACTAAGAGTAGTAAAGTATGGAGAATTATGTGATGTTATATGTCTTTATTGTGCATTTAATGCTAAAACTCAACATACAGAGCAGCCCAAGCTTTGGTATTCGGCGCTTCGCCCAAATTGCTCTTTGTGCCATCACTAGTTAAAACCCTAGAAGTAGTAAATGACCGATAATCATGCTGAGCGTGCAGTTGCTCTTATTAAAGAATACAATGGGTTACTAACCCATGATAAAACACAGCTGCAATTCCTGTTGCAAGTCATTCAAAGTCTTAGGAAAAAATACCCTGACAGTAGAAAAAGGAAACTTGGTTAAGAGACTCAGTGTTTGCAAATGCAATACAGATTTAACTTAAAACGAAAAGCTAAAGTCATGTGCGAAATTAGTTCAATAAAGTATTTGAAACTAATGCATTGTTTTTAAATTTGTTACATCACAACTAATCTAACTTTTCGCTATCGTTTTAAAACTTTGAGACCCTTGAGCTACACCCCTAAATATTTTAATATATTGTTCAAACTTTATATATATCGTTTTTACAGTAAATGGAACCAAATAAGATAGTTCAACATGCAAAATCCTTTTTTTTTCATGGCTTATACGCTCCACCCTAAAGTGCATTCATAAAAATTATAGATGTACTTTTGTTTTGCTTTTAAGTTTGAAATCAAATGTAAAAAAAAAATTTAATACATACTCACTATAATCTCGACAATCAGGATCTCTCATGTCATTATATACTACACCTTCAATGTAAAAAAAACCAGATTTGTATAAATCCTAAAAAAAAAAAAAAAAGTTACGTCTTGAAAGGTCTCAATAATGGAGATTTTATGTAATGGAGATCTTACTTATTAAGTTATTTTACTTATTTTTTTAGTATTTGTAGAAGATGTTAACTTTTATATGCTTAGACTTCATGCTCGAATCATTTTTTCTTGGTAAATAACCAGTTTAATAAGAATTCTAATATCAGGGAAAATATTAAAGGATTTAGCATGCGGTTAGCATGACTGGCCGTGGCAGTGAAAACTTGCCATTGTAAAATAAAAAAGTCAAAGATGTTTCAGGGAGAGTTGCCCGCAATTTACCTAGCGAGTAAGAAGTCATAGGCAATATCAACATTATTTGAAGATAAGCTAAGCAAGTTGGATCACACACAAAAAAATTTAAATAAATAAATGCTTTTACTTGTGGATAACTGATCGGTACATTTACTGATAGAAAACCTTAAAGAAACTTGATTAAAATTTTTGCTACAATGTCTAAATATCTAGCAGTTTCCATCAAAACCATCAAAAGATGATAATGCAAAATACCAACAATGTCCTCTAATGGTTTAAAAGTAGGCCTACTCTTTTCAGTTTGAAAGAATCTGAAGGCATTGGAAAGTCACCAATGCTTTATTCGAAACTAGTGGCCCCCGCACAGCTTTGCCCATAGTAGAAAAATAAAAGGTCTTTTTGTTTGTGTGTATATTTACAAATAATGTATGCTAAATTTCTCACCAATTGGCTTGCCCATGTTACAGTTTCACATTATGATAACATGATAATTTACTGGTCCACCTTATGATAATTTTGCTCGGGAAAATGTTCTTAAAATTGGAATAGAAAAAGAAAAAAATTGAATTTTCGAAAAATCGCTTCGAGGTGCACCCCCCCCCCCCATGCCACAAACTAATTCTATGCCAAATGTCATGAAAATCGGCCGAACGGTCTAGGCGCTATGCGCGTCACAGAGATCCTGAGAGACAGAGAGAGATCTGGACAGATATCCATACAGAGAGACTTTCACATTTATTATTAGTAACGATAAAGATGTACGTAAAGGTGGACAACAATAAAATACATGGAGGATAAAAGTTATAATGCCACTCAGTGACTCACAAAATTCAAAATCAACACTAAAAGTTTCAAACAAAATTAATAATTTTTGACTTTTCCTTTTTTTTTCTTTCAAATTCTCAATAAATTGATAATATTTAAATCTTGCAAATAAAACTTAATTTGCTTTTATAATTCATATAATAGCAAATCAAATTGTATTATATTACTAAATATTGATAATGAACAGAAAGAAAATTTACCTTGCACGTTGTAGAAATTTCCATGTCTGGAAAATCACTTAGCTCAAAAGGAATTACTTTATCAGAAAGACATTCTATTTTATCTCGTAATTCACACAAATATTGGTTACCAAGAACCATAAAATTTGATTCAATCTAAGAATTGAAAGAAAAAATTAGTATTTCAGTTAACATTGAATAAAATCATGCAACCAAAATTCAATAAAATAACTTTAAAGCAAGAATTAGTTACTATTTCATAATGAAAAATTAGAAAAATAAAAAAAGCAATAGAGCTTCATTTTTATTTATGTTTTTCCAAATGGTTTTAAAATAAAAATCTGATTTTTAAAAAAATCTGCCAAAATTTAAAAAGTTTGAGCAAAAAAATCTTCATTAATATTGAGCAAAGCATTGACTGTTCTCAAACTTTTAAACTTTTGTATATATAACAACTTTTTCAAAAATGTCAATTTGTGCTTTCAACAAATTAATGGTATTGTAATGGGTACTTATTTTAGTTCTACCCCAGCAAACCTTTTTCTTATATCACTAGTCAACAATAAAGAACCTTTTGTCTGCATCCTGGTTTTATATAATCAATTCCTACTAATTTTGGGTCGAGAAAAACAAATATGGTAGAAGATTTTTTTTATTAGCTCTTGTTTTCAAGATACATAAAAAGCTCACAGGAGAAAGACACAGTAATCACACACTGATTTAAAAGTAATGTTAAACAAACAGATGCCTGCAGCACATGACTTCCTTTTATGCTAATTTAATGATAATAGTGCCTTGGACTTCGAGTAAGCAAAGAAACATTTCAAATATTTTCGCCCCAAGTTTGTTGCGAACTGAGGCAAAAAAAAAATGTTTTATACAGATCAATTTTCCTAATATCGGCAATTTTAGTGTGATTCAATGGTTAACTCTCTAAATATCGCCATTAGAATTGAACCGCCTAATTGAAACCAGATTAAAAAATTTTAAAAAAACGCCAAATTTGTTGCCAAGTTGGTTTCTCTCATAGCCATTTCTTTCTTTCTTTTTTTATTTCTTTTTCCAAAGTAAATTTCGAGTTATCTTTGAAAAAACTTAGAGTTAAAGGAAGTTAACTTCGAGATATTGAGAATAATTAGCATGGAATTAAAGACAAAGGGGTCAGAACTTGATAAAAACTTTGAGTTATAGTAATATTTGAGTTATCGGACTTCGAGTTATCGCGAATCGACTGTGTATATTTATCAACTTCTTGGATTGGTTACACTGCAAAAGGCCAACGGTTCCGGGAAACAGACAGAACCTAACTCTGGGATCCCTCTGGGACAAAACCTTAAAATCACTCGCAGCATACACTCGAGTATAAGTTTTAAAATCAAGGATAGG
This sequence comes from Uloborus diversus, assembly GCF_026930045.1. Lineage (NCBI taxonomy): Eukaryota > Metazoa > Arthropoda > Arachnida > Araneae > Uloboridae > Uloborus > Uloborus diversus. The sequence continues at coordinate 15,433 of NW_026558107.1, read as the reverse complement.
AGAAATATGGGATTTTCAATTTAATCAGGTATATATTGTTATGTTACTAACAATAATACAAAATGAAGTATACTACATTTGCATAAGAATTCTCAAAACCTCATACCTTAAAACAAGGAAGTCTGGAAAGAAATTTTCTATCATAAGGAGTAGCCTTTTTTTCGGGTCTGTATATCTGAACTGTCAAAGCGACTTCAGGTTCATCCACAGGTTCAAATGGAATGTCTTCTACATTTTCAGCTCCCACCATCTAAAAATACATTTTAAACAAATATTTATTCTTGTTATATTATAACACAGAACACATTCATTTCTAACAAACCGTTATTTTCAGTCTCTTTCCGCGTTGCAAGGGCTGCCATCTGGTGGCGATACGTCAACAAGTTCATTTATAGAAATAACAAAACTAGAAACAAGAAAAATTATTACTTTAAAAACAGGGTTATTTTGTTCCTACTATTTTTCCCACGTCATGCAAGTCTAGCTACAATTGTGACTTACCGTAAAGCTAAATGTGAATAATAAAACTATTTAAAAATAATACGTTTTAATAAAAATATGTGAAACAAGCTGGATTTATTATTTTGATGCAGCATTACATAAAAGTATGTGAACAAACAATGTAACTAAAAGCAACTTTAAAGCCGGATATTTGAATCCGGCAAATGAAGAGATGCAGGATATCCGGAATCCAACAAAATCGCTATCCGGTGCATCCCTTGGTTTATCCAATCATCAGATTTTCACCATGAAATATGTTTTACCTAGGCCTTAAATACCATTCAGGCGTCTGAGGCTGGCACCCTGGTCAATGAAAAGAAATTTTCCCACAGTATCATAAAAATTTCTTTTTTCAAAGTATTTGTATTCACTCCCTTTACATTTACACATCATTTTGTTTAAGCTGCAATTTGTTATGTAATATTTTTTAATTTAACCTGTTTTTTGATAAAGAGAAAAATAAATTCTGGGATGTCTTTTGAAAATTACAAATAATTTTTAATTAGTACAGACTGTAATGGTATTTCATAATTAAATATATTTATTGACTGTTCATAGGAAGCAGAAAAAAATTGGTGTGAAAACTTGCAAGTTGGTCCATGATTCTATTAAATGTCTTGTTTACAAATTCACCCTTTGGTATATAAAAACAAAATGAGAACAATTAAAAATGAAGGAGAAATAATAAAATTTTGCAATACTTCAAAAAGAAAATTTGAACAATAAAAAAGAATTTAATATATAAAACTTAAATCATACATTTATTAAATATGCCTCACTAAATAGCCAACAGAATGCTAAGGTTTTATCAACAAATCAATTTCTTATTTATGTCTAAAAATACATTTCATTTTAAAAGTTATGTATTTGTAAGGGTTTTTTCACATGATATTTAGAAATACATTTTTTGTAGAAATACAAAAAAAAAAAAAAATTGTCTGAGAGAACAAAAAATGTAAAATTTGCTGACCCGTGAAAGTTAGGATATTTTGTAAAAATTTTATTGTGAGGTCCTTTGTTGTGGAGGCCCCGGGGCAGTAGCTCCGCCTGCCCTCCCCTTAAGCCGGCCCTCGAAAAGGTTCAAACAAGGGCTACTAGACTAGTAAGAAGACTTTCAGATTTAGATTATGATATCAGACGGCTTAGTTATGTATAACCTGGAGCAAAGGAAAGTCAGAGAGGACATGATTCAGTAGTTTAAACTTATCAAAATGAAAAGGGTTAAGTTTTACTATGGAAAGCAGGGCGAGGGGTCATTGTTTTACGCTATCAACACAAGGGGGTGAATAGCTTTAAGAAAGCTACTGACCATCATTGGGGACTAATGAACTGACTAGGACCAGCCAAGATGGGTTCAAAACCTGTTGCTGGTCATAACATTTGTATTTTTAAAAACGTTGTGACAAAAAGTTTCGTTAAAAATTTACTCTCAAAAATATTTATAAAATGTATTTTCCTCATAATTTTTACACTCAAAAACATGAACACTCATAAATAAATAATTAAAATCAATCCATCAATATAATACCTGATGAGGAGGAAAATTATAGTTCCTGAAATGTTGATAAACCTGTTTGTCATACTTCACACTACTATTTCTTTTATTCAACTCTATTTTTTGCACGCTAAAAAGAAACAAATATTGAACAAAATTAATTTGCTTCATAAAATTCACATGACTCTAAAAAAAAAATTTTGCACTCTGTTAATAAAAAAAACCATGACTAAAACAAACATTTCGTAAATTAAGTTTTCATAGAAAAATGGAACTTAAAAATGTAAGAGGGAAGTCAACGGGAGCCATCATCAAAATTTTTGATGCCATATGCCATTTTCAAATGGTTATTAAATCTGTAATATTAAAAGCCGGTGATAAAGTCTAATTTTGCAAAAAAAAAAAAAAGTTTTAAGAGTCATGCCCCTTTCCCTACACTTCTTTTCACCCCCCACTTTTTTGGTGCACTAGCCACCTATAGTTGCCTTAATGTATACATTGTAAAACATATGCATTTTTTTTCTTCCCCATTTTTCATATTCACGGTTATTAAGGATAATGACTAATACAAACTCATGAATTTTTGCCGTTTCATATTAACCAAGTCCAACCCGTATTTCATAAATCCACTCATATAATAGTAAGCAGACCCCAAAGTTGTTTTTTGGGGAAAAAAGATAGGAAATAAGAAATTAAAAAATAAAAAAGTAGGAGAAGTGGAAAAGAAATCACGAAAAAAAGTAGGAAAAAAAGGAATAGATAGGAGGATCAGGTGGGGTGAAATGGGGCGGATTTTGTCTATTTTTTAAAATGATGCCATTTGCAAACCCATAAACTTTTTTTTGTACTTTTTTCAAAATTTCTTCTTTACATCTGATTCTTCCCCTTTAATTTAAGCTGCTTCTCATTGAAATTTGTTGTCATTGACAATCTGAAAATTGCAATTAAAGTATCTGACCCATTCCACCCCACGGTGGGGTGAAATGGGTTTTAATGGGGTGAAATGGGTCATTGCAATAGAAACATACAATAACTAAGAAATTATGACCAAAACATAGCTGAGAGAAATTGTTTCCAAAGAACCATTTATTTATTTTAACATATTCAACACTAAAATATTTTGAACTAAAACTGAAAAGTATAATGTCCGCAACAATCTAATTCTGCTCATTCAATGTCTTCAAAATTTGGCATCTAGAAACAATGTAGGAAAGATGTAGTATTTGCCCGAGTTGGCTTTTTGTAGAAAATTTACGCTGTTGTAATCTTGGTCATTAACTTTATGTCAAGTGATCAAAAAATTCTTTTGATGATTTCTTGCCCGTGTATTAGACAAGAACCCATTTCCCAGGTGTTAGTTCTTGCATAAGTAACTCAGACATTCCTTCATTCAAGAGTTGGGTTTCATTCGGTTGCTGCTTTTTAGAAGATGTCCAGGCTCTTGCTTTCGTGAGCAATTCTTGCTTTCTCTTACATAAGTGGCATGCCGATCTTTTTTCAAAATTCCTGGCTCACTCTATGCCAAGAGTGCCACAATTGCATTTTTCAGAAATAGTCTTTATAAATACCTTAGCAACAATGATTGTATCTTTCTATCAAATGGGGAATCGCACTTTGTAGAGTTGAAGCAATACATTTTTCTTCTTCACTTAGCGTTGTACCTTTAACCAACCTTTTCGACTTTGTGCGCCGGAGACCCATCTCCTCGATGTTTCTCTTGGCATATTATATTTCCTTGCAGCTGTAGGAATTGCTAAATCACCTTCAACTTAAAATTAGTGCAGCATATAAATCATAGTCTGAATTTTTCTTTTCCCTTTTTCTTACATACACCCCAGGCATTTTCATTGAATAAATAAAAAATTTGGATTAGGAAAGAGTAGGTAGGTAATAGGTTGTAAATCTGTAATATTAAAAGCCGGTGATAAAGTCTAATTTTGCAAAAAAAAAAGTTTTAAGAGTCATGCCCCTTTCCCTACACTTCTTTTCACCCCCCACTTTTTTGATGCACTAGCCACCTATAGTTGCCTTAATGTATACATTGTAAAACATATGCATTTTTTTTCTTCCCCATTTTTCATATTCACGGTTATTAAGGATAATGACTAATACAAACTCATGAATTTTTGCCGTTTCATATTAACCAAGTCCAACCCGTATTTCATAAATCCACTCATATAATAGCAAGCAGACCCCAAAGTTGTTTTTTGGGGAAAAAAGATAGGAAATAAGAAATCAAAAAATAAAAAAGTAGGAAAAGTGGAAAAGAAATCACGAAAAAAAGTAGGGAAAAAAAGGAAAAGATAGGACTGCACACACGTCAAGAGGAAACAAATGTAACATAAATTTCATTTTTAGAAGAAAAGATAAAGTTAATAACATAGTATACAAATAATATTTAAGATAATATACAAATACAATAGACATGATTACACAAGTCAAGGGGAAACAATCAAATCTAAGATACATTTTATTGCCAGGAGAAAAGAGATTTTTTTATTATAATTTTAATAACATGCAGAAACTAGGTTAAGGAATGTGGAAATGTATTTGTATATTCAACTTTAAAGTTAAATGTAAAAATACATTTCCACATTTCTTAACCACGTTTCTGTAAATTTACTTTCTCATGAGCGATATTCAGGTCTTTAACGGAAAAAGGTTTTTGGCTCATGGAAATATGTATGGTTCATGTCCATCAGGTTTTTTCATGCAATATGTATACTAATATCATAAAGAGAGAGAACGGATTTTAAAGTGTTTATATGTTCGAGGTAATCTCCGGAACCCAGGGTTTGAAAATATCATGATATTTTTGAAAATATCAAAAAATATTTTTGAAAATATCAAAAATATCCGATATTTTGATATATATCGGATATTTTGATATGTATCCGATATTTTCAATCAACCCAAACTAAAGTCTTCAAAATAGTACATGCATCCTTAAATCACTCTTTATTTTCTTGTATTATAATTGTATATGTAGACTAAAAATTAATGCTTCTTTCATAATGTATATCTAATATTTCATTTTACATTTATATCAATTTTAATGGAGTTAATTTAGCATTAGCTGTTTAACTCATTTTTCTTCTGCTAGCTACTTTTACAGTAATATGATTCAAAAATAAATAATATGCATTATTCAGTGCACAGTAGTAAGACATTTTCTTTTTTTCTGAGAAATTTTTAAAATTTAACTAGGCACTTTTAATATGAATTAAGATTGTTACATTACTAATAATTTTAGGAGTATAAAATACAAGTAAAAAAAGATTATTATATTACTTTGTCATATTACTGATGTATTATGCATCATAAAAATATAGTACATAACTTTTTGGTTTTTTTATATAAAAAAAGAACAATTTAATTATGATTAATATACTTTTTATATTGAAAATACCATGGTTGAAAAAATAAATATCAAAAATATCATGATATTTTCAAAATAAATATCAGATATATATTGTGATATATATCATGATATATATCGGCAAACCCTGCCAGGGTTTGAAAATATCATGATATTTTGTGATACATATAGGATATTTTAATATATATCTGATATTTTCAATCAGCACAAACTAAAGTCTTCAAAAGAGTTAATGCATTCTCAAATTGCTCTTGATTTTAAAAAATTATTATTACAATATGTGGACTTAAAATTAAGGCCTCTTTCATTATTTATATCTAATATTTCATTTTACATTTCTTTCAATTTTAATAGAGTTAATTTAGCATTAGTTGTTTTACTCATTTTTCTTCTGTTAGCTACTTTTACACAGTTATATGATTCAGAAATAAAAAATATGCATTAGTCAGTGCACAGTCCTAAGACATTTTCTTTTTTTCTAATCAAAATTTAACTAGGCACTTTTAATATGAATTAAAGTTATTACATTGCTAATAATTTTATGAATATGAAATAAAAAAGGAATATTATATTACTTTGTTACATTAATGATGTATTAATGTGTCATAAAAATGTAGTATATAACTTTTTGGTTATTATTAATAGCAAATAACAATTTTACAATGGTTAATGTAATTTTTATATTGAAAATACCACAGTTGAAAAAATAAATATCAAAAACATCAAAATATAATGATATTTTCAAAATAAATGGATATATATCGTGATATATCTCATGATATATATATTGACTGATATATATCGGTAAACCCTGACAGGGACAGATCCAGAAATGTTTCACGGAGGGGGCAGTTGATTTTTTTCAACTTACCTCTTACTATGTATCTGATTTATACATGCTTAGAGGGGGGAGGGGGGCTTCAACAGCATTTTTAGCTAAAACAACTAAACTATGGAGATTTAGCCAAGGAGATCCCTGATCCAATTATTTTCCTTTTCTGTTGAAAGAGATATTCTAAAACTGTGTTTCACAACTTCAATTTTGTAATAATTCCGTTGGAATGTTTCAAAACCCCCTCCTCATAATATCGCCGAAGGTAGTCTAAAATTGCCTCTTGAAACCTATGTTCCGAAATGTTTCTTAAAGGAAGATTCGACTGCATTCCATTCCTTACTGTCCACAAAAAGGGCCTACACTTGTGTTTTAGGACTATGGAAAAATTGCTAGGACAAGGTTCCTCAAAGGAGAGGCGATCGCCTCATCTCCCCTCCCTTGTATCCACCCTTGGCAATGAAAACTATGATTTTGTTTTATCTTTAAAAATTTTTAACACTAGTATCAGGCCAATTATTTCGAATTTTTCCAAAGAGGGATGGGTATATACTCAAAGTAAGGGATACAGTGGACGCCGGTTAATTGAATCAGCCTCTTTAATGAATCCAATTGTCAAAAACAGAATAAAATCCAGCTTTATTGAATTAGCCGCTTTATTGAATCAGCCGCCTCATGGAATCAAAACTGTTTAGAACAGATGTGATTCTTACAAAGCAGCGGCCGCTGTACAACTTGATGTAAATTATGCTAAAAACCAGCAAAAATCATGCTGACTTCCATGTAAATACATTAACTTCCCAAAGCTAGGATGGCATTTGACCAATCCTTACCTAATTGATAAACTGGCCTGGCTCCTGGGGTAGGCGACGGCCTAGGGCAGCCGATTTTAGAGGCGGCAAATTTCGAAATTGCCCTTTTTTTTTAAAGTATGAAATCTGTTTCAGCATCATAAAATTCACTGCTTTGATGCTAAAAAAATAATAATAATTTAGAATGTGTACCAGTGCTTAGAAATGCAAAACATAGTTTGGAATTCAACAAGAAATTCAATTTAGTTTTAGAGGAGGCAAATTGCGTGATTTAAAAGTCTTTTGAAAATATTAATACCTTTTTCAGTGCCTAAGTTACACTACTTTAATGTTAAAAAAGATAATTTAATGTGTGTACCAGTGCTTGGATATGCAAAACCCAGTATGAAATTTAACTAGAACCTCACTTTAATTTTAAGCACTTTACAATTATTTTAATTTTATTATTATATTATTATTCAGTGGGGGGGGGGGCATTTGTCCATATTGCCTAAGGCGGCAGAAACTGGAGCCGGCCCTGTTGATAGGCATGACTAGTATTAATACCCTATATCAATATTACAGTATCACATTTTAAAATATACTGCTGAATACTAGCATTGTGTTTTGGGTCTGGTATTGCAACCAATAACAACAATCATAATGAAAAAAATCTGAAATATATGAAAATATATATTATATGCTAGAGGACCAGACAGATGTTGTTCTGTTCAAACTTTGTGTTAAAAAATCTCAAAGTGTTTGAACGGCTTTGTCGAAAAATTTATAAAAAGAAAATGCTTTTAAGATATTTGCATAGGCGGATTTAGGCCGAAATATTTGGGGGTGCAACAATAACAGGGATCTGGGAAGGGGGGGGGGGGGTATTCCCGAAATAACAAGGCAGTGGCGAAATCAGAAAATAATTTTAGAGCGGGACACACTTTTAAGTCTAAACAAGAAGTTCTGTCTAGGACTAAACGAGCCTACTTTCCCGTATACCAATATCGACTTTCTAGTACCTGATAAGGATTCTCAAAATTAGCTAAAATCGTAAATTGTTTCAAACATATTTTTTTAATAATTTAAGCTGATTTCGAGAAATAAAGTATGCCTCACTCATATGAAGAAGTAGATACGTAAAAAATAAATAAAAAGAACAAATAAAATAGCAGCACCTTTTAAAGAAAGCAGCTAAACACATTTTTTCCATCAAAAAAAAAAAAAAAAATCTTCAACCGCTTTCAAAAAGGAAAAAAAAAAGAATTCAAATTAAAAGCTCATTAAAATAATCATATCAATAAAAAAAATCGTTTGTTTTTCCCCCTGTTGCCAAAAAAAATTTTAAGAATGAATTAATGTACTTTCAAAAATAAGTAAAAACAATAAACTGTCAACTTAAAGAAATAATTTTCATTGTCAAAAAAAAAAAAAAAAAAATCGTCTGTGCATATCTTTATGTAGAAACATCAAGGACTCCAAATTTCTCCGACAAAAACTGAATACATAAATTAAAATTTTAGCTTGAAAATAAAATCAAAACATATATTTAAAACAATTATTTCACAGTAAAAACCATGGCTGTGGAGTCAGAGTCGGAGTCCATCTGATTTTAGAAGTTTTAATTTGAAAGTTTTAAATTCAAAGATTCGGAGTTGAAATCGGTCATTTCCCCAAAAAGTCCGCAAGTCTGCCAATATATGCAGAGACGGAGTAGGACTTATTTGATACAGGAGTTGGAGTCAGAGTCGAATATCCAAGTGTCGGAGTCAGCCATTTTTCCTCCGTGCATAAATTTTTGCCAAAGCTACGAAGTCAGATTCAAAGTCGGAGTCCGAGTAATTTTTGGGCACAGGAGTCGGAGTCAGGAGCGCCAAAATTGTCAGAATCGGGAGTATGTCGTCAACAGTTATTTCCAACAAAGTTTGTTTGAAGTAAATCCGTATTTAAGTTCGAAATCTATATTGACTTTCAGTTTCCCCTTAACCGCTAATGTTAAGAGATTTGGAACTGTTCAAAATTGAACAAAAACTTGTTCAAATCAAAAAGATATTTTCGATACATGTTTTTCATCAAAAGCTTTTCCCTACAAAGTTTGTTTGGAGCCACTTCGCTTCTAAGTTCAAGATTTATTTCTGATTTGAATTTCCCCGTAGGCGCTAATGTTAAGATTTTTTGAACCGTTCAAAATTGAACGAAAAATTGTTCAAATCAAAAAATGAATTATGGGAATGAGATGTCCTCGCCGAGACCTTTCTTACAAAAAAAAAAAAATTGTTCGAATCGGACTAGTCATTCAAAAGTTATTAGGGGGGGGGGGGGCAGACAGACAGACATTTTTCCCCACCTCAATACCCTACTTTCCAATTCTTAATTTTTCAATATTTATCAAACTATCTTATTTATTTTTGACTTTTTTTTGTTTTTCGGGATATTTTTAAGATGTATTAAGCCTTCTTTCATGCTTTTTTTCTTCTTTCTCTGACTTTTACTGGGAAAGTAGGCTAAAAACGCGATGTAAACCATATTTAGTAAGATTAAGGGATGGGCAATTCTTAACATTTCAAACTGCAGAAAAAGTCTTAAACGAAAGTCGATATAAAGAAGCAATGGGTGAATCCAATTGGTTTGGAATGGGATTCACGCCTCAGAAAAAATTTGAAATAGTATTTTTGAAAACGCAGTTTTACAGTTCTTGGTGATATTTTAGGGGCAAGAAAGGTACGTGTGGCTCCAAGACTATTTTTAGAAATTTTATTCTTATAAATGTGATTATAGTCCATATTTATAGTTTGGGTTACGAATGAGACTCATAGACTGTCTCCAATCAATTTTTTGAAAAGCAGCTAGAAATACGTACCCCTCTCCCCTCCCCCACGCTACCTCTTTAACTTTTCATAATTGAAGTTTCAAAAATACTATGGAGGACAATTTTTAACGCTGTTACCGGACGGGGTGTTCTGGAGCTCTCCCCTGGAAAATTTTCGAAATTGTAGTCCTAAAAGTGAAGTTCTTCTGCAATACTCCATGGTATTAAAAAAAAAGGATTCTCCCACTTAAATATTTCGAAATAGTAGTTTTCAAGACCAAAATATTAACACTCTTTGATGATATTAGAGAAAGGGGGTCGGAGGCCCTTGTTCGAACTTTTTCTAAAATTAAAGTCTTAAACACATGAGTGTAAGACCATATTTGGTAACGTTAGGGACACTGCAGTTTTTCAAAACTGAAGCTCCAAAAACGCAATTTTAAAGGATTTTCGATGTATGATCTTCCTTGGAAATTTTGCGAAAGTGAAGCCCAAGAAACGAAATTTGAGGTACTTTGTAATAACTTTGGCGGGAGAAAGGGCTTTGGAGAAGAAAAATTTTGAGGACTAATAGAAAAAATTAAGTAGAAAATATAAAATATGAAGAAAAAAAAATAATAAGAAGAATAATGGAATGATAGAAAATATGAAAAAAAAAGAGGCGGAGATATGAAAGAAAGAGGATTGTGCGAGGAGGGGGGAGGAGGCACACAATTCGCCGCCAATAATCTGAAGCTGCTGAAAAATTTAAATATCAATATTTCTTTTTGAAAGAGAAATGAAGATTTTTTCCCAACATTCTTTTTTTTTCTTCGTAAAATAACTGCGTCTTCCCAAACTGAGATCTTTTCTTCTCTTCAATAATAAAGAATATTTTTTTAAAGCATCTACTCAGCATTTTGTGGGGAGGGTCACCAGTCTTATGCCCCCTCCCCCTGGATGCACCACTGCAGCAAAATGTCCGGGAGTCCTCCTTCAAAAATTTTTGAAAATTTACTTTAAAAATGTTGGTTCTCGGTTGATTTCGGTGCTGATTTTATTGATTAACTTTCTTGCAATAGCCATGTTTTTTTTTTTTTGGACTTTATTAGCCATTGTTGTTTTAAAATAGAAGAATTGATAATGGTATATGAATAAATACCCAATTACAGAACATGCAATTATTGCATACAATAACACAGCACTGAACAATAAATTGTTTGAGAAGTTTCTTCATTTGCATGAAATTATTTATTTGGGGTTTCTTTTTTTCCAAAGGGATAAAATTACTTTAATTCTTAATATGAGCACAAATACGTTTTTCTTGCACTAGCGACGTGTGGTGATACACTGGATTCAAGTAAATTTACTAGTATATAGCAGCTATGATTTTTCCCCCAACTGCGTTTCTGAGTGAAATATACTAAACTAATTTTTTTTTCAAAACCCAACCAAAAGTTTTGGGGGTGCGGCGCACCCCCTGGCACCCCCATAAATCCGCCTATGGATATTTGGTGTCGCAATGCATACATTTATTGCAACTTGATTTATCTAATGTCCACTGAGCAGTTGTTTTATTAACTATATTTTCTCGCCTAATTGAAACATCTTCATATAATGCACAGTTATTTCTTCAGCCACACTCAAGAGATAAAAATATTTCTCAGATATTTAACGTAAAAAACTAACAACCCAGTATATCCAGAGCAAATGGAAATCTTGCTGCAACGCCTCAGATATCATATGAAAAAAATTTAACTATTGAAAAGTTATTGTTTAAAAAAATTATAAAGGTAAAAACAATTCCTTGAATAAGAGAAAATCACTCTCCCCTTACCCCCTTTCCGATATAAAACAAACATATTCTTCAGATTAAATGACTAAACACTCTTTAGAAACCAAAAATAATTCTTTTCAATTTGAAATATCTTGCCAAATAAACAAAAGTACATTAAATTGTATTAACTGTAGCATTAAGATGCAACGTAATCCCGCAACTCTAGTGTTTATCGGCAAAGTCGCCAAGCCACCACGCTACTGTAATCCAGCCGATTAGTGAGCAAAGTGAACTTTGATCGATTAGCGGTCTGGTCTTTTGAAAAAAAATTTAATACCACTCTTGCGCTGAGCTCGTATACTTGAATTATTTTCACATATTGATTTTCATATATTTATTCCTCCCACCAAAGATAAAAATTTTCCACTGTACAAATCTACACTCTGTACAGAACTACCCTGTCTTGATTCACAAGAATGGAAATAAAATTAGTTTCTTCTATAAATTCTACCATTTTATCCTTCCATAATATACTGATTTGTTTGATAATCCTTAAATTTTTCTTGCCAGTATCGCCAAAATTCTGATGGATTTGAGCAGAGAAACAAATGCTGCTATGTAAGGCAATACTTTCTGATTATTTGATTAGGAAAATCTGAGGCAATGATCCCATCACATGTTTCAACTACGATGACAGGAAGACACGTTTGAAGTAAACCCAGTGAAATAAACCAGATATCTTCCAGTACTTCACTTTAAAATACATCACATAACCTAAAAGATCATTGCTTTCAAGAAATGAGGGCTTCGCTCTCTCTCTCTACATTTTATCTATCCTCAATTGACATATCACTGTGGGAAATTTTTACTACAAAATGCAGAACTGGCTTTCTTATTGTCCTTTAGCAACAGGAGAATTTATTTCAATTCTTGCTCAACAAGAGGTTAAAATAAATATTAGTCATCAAGGAGTTATAACCATCCAATGTTTAAATAAATAAATTAACAAAAACATTTTGGACTCAATCCATCGCGACTCTGAACCATTCTCAGACCAACTTAATTACACACAAAAATTTGATCAAAATCGCTCCAGCCCTTTAAAAGCATTATGACTATAAACAAACGCACAGAAGAAATATATATATTAAGATATGTATGAAAAGAAAAAGCTCACAGTATAAAAAATTCTACATACATCAGTGTCACCAACTCTACATCTTCTGGAATTTCGAGGAATCTGGAATATTCATATTCTGCTACTTCAGGACAAACTTCCAAGCTGTAATGTATTTTTCAATATTATTACAAGTAAATAAATAATGAAAATTCAAAACATGATTTTGGCAAAACTGATGCATGTTTAAGACACCTTGGCTGTCCACAAATCAACCAGAACCATTTCCAGTTGATTGGTTGCAAGTGGCTTGCACTGGGCTTTCGTTACGAAGACTGCCATTGGTTCCACAGCTAGCTTGGAATGGTGTCATGCAAGTGCGACTTGAATGACGGAATGGCAGAAAATCGCGTTCTCAGATGAGTCAAGCTTCTGTTTTTCCAATGACAGTCCCCACATACGAGTGTTACATCAATGAGGAGACAGGTCTAATCTGGCAGCAACTGTGGAGCGAGCAACCACTCGACAACGTGGCAGCATGGTTTGGGCTCAATTGCATATGGTACCATGCATAGTAAAATAAAAGTCAAAGTATCTACACACATAGCTCAAAACTATCTGCAGGAATGAAAATCAACATGCATTGGGTAGGTAAAATTGTTAGTAAAAAAAATGTCTTTTGCTTTCAATCATGTATTCGTGAAAGCAATAATAAACATTTTTCATTATTTAATCGTCAAATTTTGAAGATAATCGGTATTTAATATGGATACTATTAAAATGCACATATCTACAGCAAATGTATCTGCATAGTATCAAATGTATCTGCAGACAGCATGCGTCAATAGTATCTCGCTATGCTACCATGTTACTTCTAGTTCCAATTCAAGGTACTACGATGGCAGAACAATATTCTGCCATTGTAGGCATATGCTGTGGCCGGTGGCAATCCCTTACTTTCAGAGGGTGCTGAATGCAATTTTTCAGCACTATACCATACAACCACACAGTGGATGCATCTCCCAACATGCTCTACAGGGTGTACAGATGCTTCGCCAAGTGTGAATGTGATTGGACGCCATTTTCTAACTCTGTCCCTGCCTTGTTCAGAGGACAAACTTTGCTTGACAGAGAATAAAGAGCTTCAGACACCATCCACACCCTTATTGATTCTATACCTAGAGGTGTTTCTTCGTACATTGTCATTCGTAGAGATCCTACATCCTACTAAGCCAGCGCTGTTCTCGTTCTGTAATTTGAATATCGGTTTGAAATAAAGATCACTTATGGTTCCTTGCTGTCTCCGTCTCTTTGCCAAATTTCATACCTTCTGAACCGTTCCTTCTTGAAATAGAAATTTGACTACCAGCAACAGGCTCTGCCCGCACCCCCCCCCCTATTTTTTTCATTAAAAAACATATATTACTCCACAAAAATTGAAGATATGGCAAAATACACTTATAGTAAACAACTTTAAAGACACATGGTTTGAGTCCTTTTGCAAAAAGTGGGTTTAAGTTTTTTAAACCAAAACTTTGTACTTAAGTCACATTATGGTTAGTTTACAGGGGAGGGGAATTTTTTTTTTTTTTTTGCCTCATAGGACGCATGCTTGTAACCCTCGTAAAAAAATTGAAAAGGATTTTTTTAAAAGAATTACGTTCACATGGCTCGATGAGGAATAGGCTTCTACATACAATGCACTAATTAATAGAAAATCACAAGTTTTGCACTTTCCTCAGTCTAGCGCTGAGGTACAGAACTAATTAGTTTAACTGAGAATTTAAAGCGAAATCAGATTTAAGGACCTTTTTGCTAGGTATGCTCTTTTTTTAAACAAATTTAAATATATAGGATCCCTTCCGAATTTAAGTCCTGAATATGCACACTGAACATGTATTGGTATAGGAGGGCTAAAAGAGTCTTATACAGTGCAAAAGGGGGTTATGGTAACATAGTGCAGCAAATCCTTTACAAGGAAACCTTGGGGATACACATGATTAATTAATTGCTACAGTCACAGAAACTGTTTAATAAAAAATATTGACTAATATGTACGCATTATAAATGTTTGAGAACGAAAGCAATTTTCGATTTTGAAAACCACTCCCAGAACCTTTCTCTAGGTGGGCCACTGAAAACAGTTGCGCTCGACAAAACAATAGATACACAAGCACTGTTTCAACTATCGAGAATGATTTTTTAATAAATTGACAAAACACTTCGAACTTATTTATGACATTTTTATTTTTTTATTAGTGAATTGACAGGAAAACTTACCTAAAAGTCGAGTCTATTTCCTTAAACATATTTTCGGTCAAAAAACTTCCATGTTCAAACAAGGCATTCCTATTCAACTTATAATTCCATTCCTCAACAAAGCGCTTAACATTTGAAGATTTTGATATCCAACCACGCTTGTCAGCTTCATGTACAATATCCATCTTTTCGTGATTTCCCTCTACTACATTTGTTTTTCGAAACCGAGACTACGACAACAAAATGAAATGCGAAAATTTCCAAATTTTTAAAAAATGCGGCATTGTCCCGCAAGGTAGCGCTGTTGTCTCTAGTTTACTCAGATCTGTACAAAATACAACATAGTTTTTGCTTTCATGCTGGAAAGAAAGTTTGATAGTTAGTTTAATAGTAAAATACAGGATCAAATCAAACATTTTCAACTTGTCAGTAGATATTTCCTTCTTAAAGTTTTCCTTTTTGGCTAAGGAGAAGACAAATGCGTCCTCTACCGG
>NW_026558106.1:0-37888 GCF_026930045.1 Uloborus diversus | reverse complement strand
CCACACATTACATAGGGTGGCGACAGATCAGGGAAAAGTCAGGGAACTTTATTAATCAGGGAAATATCAGGGAATTTCGAAAAAATAAAAAAAATCAGGGAAAATTGATTTTATGAAGAAAAAAAAAATTTTTGCTTTACAAAATTAAGTATTTTAATTCCCTATGCATTTTCCGCCAATTATCTGTTCAAAAAGATTAAAATTAATGAGGTGAAATTATACACTGCCACATATTTCTGCATCTTTTTTCCTCAACGTCTAAGTATTGAATCTTACTTATTAACCACAGGATGAACTTCCTAAGATTGCTTCTGTGTCTGTTGGGTTGTTTGTTTTACCTAGCTTGAAATTTCCCTTCATGCTTTCAATGCGACGTAAAATAAACTACTATACAGACAAAGAGGAAGCCTTCATTAATGCCCTTAGCTGCTTCGCCTTTACTCATTGTCTCGAAGTGATTAGCGTACTGTAATCACGATTTCAAGAAGAAATCTTTGGTTTTTGAATTAATACTGATAAAAGCTTAAAAAGTTATTACTTCTTCACGTTTTTAATTTAATTGCTAAAATTGAACTTTCAATCAAAAAAACATTTTTTTTTTTTTTTGCCGTTATACTATTTGCTGTCGCCGCAGATTATAAAGGTTTTCAATTAACTAATTGCTTTTTTTTCCTGTTTTTTTTTCTTGAATTTCAAAGTTGTTTGTTACAAAAGCAATCTAAGTTTTTTCGTTACATACTTAAATCATTTAAAATAGAGTTAACTTGTGTACTTCAGTAAATTTCTTTATATTTTTTACCGTTAAAATGCTGTATTCAGTCAAAACCTACGTTCTTGTTTAGAGAAAAGCTCCCAGTGAATGGATGTCAAAAGGTTTCATCTGTTTTGCATAAATGTGTCAATTAGTTTTATAAGACTAACTACATTACATCTATTCTTTTATTATTACTTGTTATTCTTGCAACAATTATTATACTGTTTGCAAATTTAGTTCAAAATAATTTCAATTACTTTTTAGTTCTGTTATAAATACACATATGTTTTTAAGAGTGATTTTAATAGTTTCTAAAAATTCTTTACTTCCAGAAACCACTTAGCATTAAAGTGTTTTTTAAAAATTTTCTATAATCTTTATATGTAGAAGAATTTAATATACTATTTTGTAGTTTTTTTTTCCAAAAAAATTATGTTTTTTTTTTACCATTTTGTTAAAAAAGTAGCATTTTTTTAAAAATACATCTTTAGATCATCAACTTTACACAACTTAAAACGTTTAAAATACTGGATTTTTTACAAACATACAATGGATTTCAAGTAGAGCAAAGAAAGGAAACCATTATCATTGGTAACGTAAATAAGGGAAATATGGTGAACTTAATCAGGGAACTTTTTTTCACAGTTCCTGTCACCACCCTGTTGTAAACTTGTATAGCACACTCTCTTGTTTTTAACTTGCAAACAGGAGAAACGGAGGATGCGTAGACGGTAAAATAAGAAAAAACAAATGTACAATAAAAATGATCACTTGCAGTAAAATAGTCCTACACACCAACACAAGAAGTAAACACATTCACAGTGATCAGGAAAAAAAGAAATCATTAAGAAAAGTTTTAAAACAAAAAATATATATATATATATATATATTCATTCCAAATTCAAATAGTTTAAATTACACACGAAAATTAAACGCAGCAAGATGTTCGACACACAGTAATAAGATACAACGTACATTGGCCGTAAGAAAAAAAAAAAAGAGGATAGAGAGCAAGTAAAACTATACTACTTACCGATAGCAAAATTAAACAGAAGAAAAACACAGCCACAGTAAAAAAAAGCCCCACTCGTTAACATTAAACATGAAACACACAAACAATGACAAAACGAAAGAGAGCATTAAACGCACTAAAATTATCCCACACATGGTAAGCATTTACACCACACTCTGTGTTTTATTTTACTCTCGAACAATGTCAACTCGCAGACAGGAAAAAGCGTTACTCAAAGTAAAAACAAAACCCTATATGCATATAGAAAACGCAAACATACCCACAGCAAGATAATCACACACATGGAAATAAGATCGAACATAAAGCTAGTAATAAAAGACAATAAAAAGAAGAGAAGGGAGTAAAATTACACTACTTGCGTACAGTAAAAAAAAGAAAACACAGACAGGTGAAATGAACCCACTCACAGTAACACAGTCCCACTCTGTAAAATTAAGGAAGATATACACCACCAGTAACAAAGCAAACAAGATTACTAAAGACTCGAAAATAATCCCACGCATGGAAAAATTTAAGAACGCACTCTGTGCTTCGCTTTACTCAAAAGTTCTAAAAACGGAAATCATGAAGACTGTGAAATAAGGCAACACAGAGAGAAGGAAAGTAATTACTCGCGGTAAAATTATTCTACAAACATAGAAGTAAGCACACTCTTAGTACGATGATCCGGCTCGCAGTAATGAGGGAAAAAAAACATGCGGGCAGCAAAAAAAAAGTGGAAACAAAAAATCTCCAATTAAACTGTATAAAAAAACTTATACAGACAGTAAAATTATCACAAAAAATTTAAGATTTACAGTAAGATAATCCCACACACAATAATAAGGTAGAACGCATTGATAGTATAAAAATACACTAAACACAGAAAATGAGAATAATATTGTACTACAAGACACAAGAGAAATGAACACACTGCCAAATAATCGTTAACATTAAAGACTAGAAAGTCGCCCGTCAAGGTATGACGGATGAAAATGACTTCTACTCTTCTACATTTTTACGAAGCAATCGCCTGTTTAGTGATATTTTGGTAGTTGACATGTTATTATAACTCCAGTGGATTAACCCTAAACTCCAGTAGATAGCGTTAATAGTGGACCCGCTTTTTCATTTCTTCCTTCTCCTAAAATGAGTCTTACCAGTAAATCGGTTAAGTGACCGAATCCAGTTCAGCCTTGTCAAAATAAAGCATGTCCCTGCATGTCAAACATTACCAAAAAATATTATCACATAATCATGTCGTGGGTTGGGTTTCATTTTTGATGACATCAGGAGTGTTACTCAATCATTCGCTATTATATATATATATGATGATTGTACACACAAACAGAAACAAAGTCAACAAGAGAAACACTAAAATAACACTCAACGTGGTAAAATTTTTAGAGCAGATAGTGTGCTATATTTTACACTCAAACTGGAAAATTAGGACACACAGACAGGAAAATGAATGACTCGCAGTAAATTAATCCTTCACACCGTAAAATTGAGGAACACTCACAAAGGAAATATAAGGTACACATATGCAGATAAATAAAGGAAAATCAAACTCACTAGTAACCCTACCCAAGTGTGAAACACCGCGATTATAATAAAACTTTGCACATTGATAGAAAACTTAAAAATACTGAACCCGTGTTTTTTTTAATTTTAAATAGGCAACAAACACTTTTAATAGGGTGAAATTTACCCGTAAATGTTGTACAATTGAGGTATTCGAGGGTATAATATATTCTTTTAAGTGTCAATTACAAAAATTCAAAAAAAAAAAAAAAAAATTAAAAAACTAAACAAACTGAAGTTGACATGTTACAGAATTTTTCTGAAAATACTCCTTATAGTGGAACACCATCCTCGCAATCTTATCCCGTCGCGCGACTAGTTGCCGGTGAGCAATTCCATGGCAGATACTGTCTGACCACGGATTGTATGGAAAGACCAACATCCGTTTCACAGCCGGAAATTCAAGAATCTATTATTCTTTACCGATGTCAGCTTTTACAGAAGCAGTCTCATTCAAATAAGTAGAATACGCGTATCAAATGTTTACTTTTCCCCCTTATTCACATAGATTCGTCTTATCTGGACATTTGAAAATTCCATACAATCCGTGGTTGGACAGTAAATCACCTTCTTGACTTTAACATTTCCGATTTTAATAAAAATTTGGTATAGAGGACACATATGACAAAATCAGTGATCATGCCAATTTTTCTATTTCTATTCTGAAAATTGTTTGAAATATAAGCCTGTAAAAAATTCAAAATTGCCCAAAAAAAAAAAAAAAAAAAAATGAAGTGTGTTTTTACAAATGACTGTAACTTCTAACCTAATTACAGTCGAATAAAAGTTCAAAAAACATTCTAAAGCTAGAATATGGATCTTTCTATTGAAATATATTATGACTAAAATCAGATAGAGATTTATTTTTCGGTGTTATTCACTGTGACGGATTAGCAATTAATATCAAAAAGGGTGGTTTACCCCAATAAATTGTATTTTCAGAAAAATCCTTAAACTGTAATTGGTTTAGTTTTTTAAAATTGTTCACCATTTCTTGAATGTATATAATTTATGTTTAAAATAAAAGAATGTATTGTGCCCTTCAATATCCCGATTATCCAATATTTAGGGGTAAATTTCGCCCCGTTAAAAGTGTTTGTTGCCGATAAAAAAAAAGTGTTCCAATATTTTTAAGTGTTGCATCGATGTGTGAAGTTTTATTCCAACCGGTGATTCACGCTTGGGTAGGATTACTTGCCATTCAGCAAGATGATTGAAGAACCTCTAACAATGACAAAATATAAAATCAATCCTCTAAAAACAATAATGTTTTCCACTCTAATCTAAGACACACATGCGCGAAAAACAGTACCATAACTCTAAACTAAATGGATTTAAACTGAGGTAAGTGGATAGTAAAACTTCAACAGACATCGACAGTAAAATTAAGGAACGCCCACACGGCAAAATTAGAAAAACTCCTCGCGGTAAAATAGTACTTACACACTAATGTTAAAAAGCACAGAGGAAGTAAAATACAAAAAACATGCATAGAATAATTGAGAAAAAACTAACAAAGTACAATAAAAAAAAAATCTCGCTGTAAAATTGGTAAAATACGAAAGCGGCGTAGTAAAAAACCAGACAGTAAAAATAAAGTGCTATCGCGCTGTGAAATTAAAGGTAAGAAAACTAAACTCACTCAAATTAAAATCATAAAAGACAGGTGAAACTAAAAGATGCACCGGTAGGAAATTAAATGAAAATCAATGCCAGCAAGTGAAATGGAGAATAGCATGTCACAAGGAGATAAAAAATAAAATCAATGGTCTCATAGTTTCATTCCTGATGGAAAGTTAGCTAAAAGAAATACACTAAAAAATATTACTATTATGCAAAAAAAAAAAAAAAAAAAAACTTTAAACATCGTCAATTAGACCATAAAATTAAAGAACTAAAGAACACACATAAAGCGAAACTTAAAGGAAGCAGGAAAATTAAACCCACAAAAAAAATTAAATTAGTTACTCTAAACTTTAAGAACACTCGTAGTAGAAATAAACACTCACAATAAAACAAAAGGCTCACAGATAGTATAACAAAAGAACACGTGTTAAGTAAAATAAAACGGGCACATACAGTTAAAATAAATAACAGGACAAGAAAATTTAAAAACGCACAAACATGAAAATAAGTATAGTTACGTTTCTAGTAAAATATTCCAGCATCAAGTAAAATTAAAGATCGTGCACACAGACACACTGTTAAATTAAAGAACAGAGACAAAAAAGTAAACACAGGTTCAGTCAGATTACCCCACACGCAGTCGTAAGGCAGAACAAGCAATTTTAGAAAAACAAAGGTAGTATAGTGAAAAAAAAAAAAAATACTGACAGTAGAATGAAACGCATACACAACGAAAAAATAAAGAACACTCTGACATCACTTTGGAAAATTTAAAAAAGAAAAAAAAGGATAGGGCAGTATTCCCGGATACAGTAATACGACGGAAGATACACGTAGTAAAAAAAGAGAGAAAAAAGGACAGGTTAAAAAGGTTGTTACATACATTCAGTAAAATTACATAACACATAGGCAAATAAATTATACACGTTCACAGGCAGGTATTTCTACAAACTAAAAGTACAGAATATACAGATAGTATAACGCAAGATCGTACAGTAAAATTAACTTTTATGAAAATTACAGAACACCCGAATAGTATCATAAAAACTTCTCCCAAATAGTACAATTATACATACACAGTATAGGTAAAGAACACAGTCAGTAAAATTCAAGTACGCACAGACAGAAAAAGTAACTAACACACACAAAGAATAAAAAGGAAATCAAGCACTCAAGGGGAAATGAAGAAGTTTGTCCCGTGAGATGACAAAGAACAAAAGTAAGTCCTTAAAAAAGAAGAAAAAAATAATTTGAATTTTGACCTCTTGAATTCAAATTATGTTTTTCGCAGTCACGAGTGTGTGTGTATGTAGGTATGTGTGTTTATGTGTGTGGGGGGGGTTGTGTGTAGGGGTATGTGTGTGTAGACATGTGTGTTTGTGTCTGCGTGCAGGTATGAGTGTGTGGGTAGTTGTGTGTATGAATGTTTGTGTGGTGGGGAATGTATATGTGTGTGTAGGCATATGTGTTTGTGTCTGTGTACAGGCATGAGTGTGATGAGTGTGTGGGTAGTTGTGTGTAGGCATGAGTGTAATGAGTGTGTGGGTAGTTGTGTGTAAGCATGAGTGTGATAAGTGTGTGGGTAGTTGTGTGTAGGTGCGTGTGTATGTGTAAGTGTCTGTATGTATGCGTGTGTGTATGTATGTGTTTGAATGTGTGTATGTGTTTGTGTGTGTGTTTGTGTATGTGTGTAGGTGTGTGTGTGTGTGTGTGTGTGTGTGTGTAGTTGTGTATGTATGCGCGTGTGTGTAGGACATGGATGCAACCTGGATACGGCTTTCGCTATAGGAGCAGCATCGTGAGGAGCCGGTCGACGGTGATGCTGCAGAGGGTGCTGACGGGAAAATAAAATGATAGCACATCAAAACAGTCAAGTAAGAACTATAAGCAATCTTGATTGCTCAAAAATATAATTTTCAGAAATTAAAAACTGATCAAAAAACAAGATACTTAAAATATAGTATGTGCCATGATACAAAATAAAATCGATTAAAATGTTGACATATAACTAAATTGAAAAGCATACATAACGTAATTATAAAGACACAGTAATATAAAAGAATACGCAGACAGTCAAGCTTATAAATTCAACGACAGGAAAATAAACACACTCGCAGTAAAATGATTTTACACACGGTAATGAGAATGAACATATAGGTAGTAAAATAAACAAATAAAAAGAGGAAAAAAGTAAAATTAAAGAAGCTCACAGGCCAGAAATTAATTACAGTCGACTCCCGCTACAACGCGATCCAACTTACGTGAAATGGCTATAACGCGATTTTTTCACCAGTGAAGAATTTTGGATCTAACCCGAATTCCTCGCCCGCAACATGAAAATTTTCGAAAGGGAATCGCGGTGTGTAAGTATCGACCTTGTTATTGGTTACTAAAAATGTATTTTTGGTGAATGCACCTTCATCCCTTTAGCATCACTGGCAGCGGAAGTTCCCACATCGAACTAGTCTGAACATCGCGTACACAAATTACTACTCCTCATTTTCCATTTATTTTTTCAGTCTAATTATAAAAGTTCATATGAAATATAATGACACCTATGAGCGCTGTTTCATCTAAAGTTTGTGAAGATAGAAAGAAAAAAACTCCGACAATTAAAGATAGCAAGACAGTAAGGTATGAGTGAATCTTCCATATGTATACTATTAAATGTCAAAAAAAAAAAAGGAAATCTGTAAAAGATCACTGAGTAGTATCTAAGCAAAATGCAAAAATTATGAAAATGGAAGCTGTGCTCTTATTCTTATTCAGAGTCACAACTGACTACAACTGTATTTATGTCGAGGACTGCATACTAAGTGCCTTGCCTCCATTGTTTTTTATACCGATAGATGGCAGCACCATCACCGGATCGAACAGTTATTGAGAATTTAGAACTAGTCCAGGAGCTTATAGCTACCTGGTGCTAGCACCCCCAGAGGTATCGTTTCACTTGGAGGACATTGAGACCACGAGCATATTTAACGTCGCCCAGTCCCCTTTAATGACGACGTTGGGTCTTCGAAGCGAGGATCGAACCCGAGACCCTCCGGCCCTGAGTCCAATGCCTTACCGATCAGGCTACCACGGCCAGCTGTGCTCTTGTATTGTGAATTTAAGAAACCAGGAAATGGTGTGTTGCCACAGATGGAAACGTTATAAAAAAACAAGTGATGCAACTCTATTGTGTGTTTAACACTGTATAAGAATAACGTTTTGATCACAGCATAAATCATCATCCTCACTATTTTTAATAAACAAATATCATTACTGGGTCTACTATACATTACAACTATAGTGCATTTGTTTTTCTTATACATACTTTACGTACCGTACTGGTTTAATTTACTTCCTATAGATTTTGTGCATCGTAGCAGTATTTTCTGCAGAATAAAATGATTTTTTTAAACACAAATAAAATTCAGTTTTTTATGTAAGAAACAGTAATGTATAGTTAAATGGTTTTTAACAGTTTGAGGTGGTGTTTACAAGTGTCTAAAATAATTGGGTATGTTTATAAAAGTTTTTACACATACCCTTTTCTACAGCGCGAAATTTCAACTTACGCGAGGGGTCTTGGAACGCATCCCTCGCGTAAGTCGGGACTCGCCTGTAGTCACAATAAAAATAATTCCACGCTCTAAATTTAAAGCTCGCGTATGGTAGTATAGTAAAAATCCCCCTCATTCAAAATAGACCAGACACGTTTAAATGAAGAAACCACACTTATTGTAAAATAATTCCACAAATAGCGAAATTAGAGAAAACAGATAAAAAAAATAAGGAACTCGGATGAAGAAAAATTAACTCAATGAAGAATAAGGACTTAATAGATACAACCAGTCTCCCCCCCCCCATTTTCTTTTCTGATTTAAAGTGAGTAAAACACTCACATACTCAACGTAGTACCATAATTCAAAACTAAATGGGTTTAAACTTAAACAAACAGGCAGTAAAGTTAAACAATTCGCTTACAGTAAAGTTAATGAATAAACACGCGGCGCTTTCTGTCATCTCAATTCGAAGAATAAAATATAATGCATAAATTATCGTATACATGTAACTTATGAAATAAACTTGGAGGCAAATGGCTTGTTCCATAACGGCTTTTAAGAATTTAAATAGTTGATGAAATAGTTCTCTGGGGGCCGTGGTAGCCCGATCGGTAGATTGTCGGATTTGGGCCGGAGGGTCCTGAGTGCGAACCTCGATGGTCGAAGACCCACCGTCGTCATTACACTGTAAAAAAAATCCGGAAACGTTTCTGAGTATATCGTGCAGCTGTGGTACATGAAAGTTTCAAAAACGTTTCTGAGTATTTCGGAATCCTCTTTCTGTAATGTCCAGAAACGTGTCTGAGTATTTCGGAATCTTTTTTCTGTAATTTTCAGAAACGTTTCTGAGTATTTCGGAATCCTCTTTCCGTAATTTCCAGAAAAGTTTGAGTATTCTGTGCAGCTGTGGTTCATGAAAGTTTCGAAAACGTTTCCGAGTATTTCGGAATTCTCCAAACAATTTTCAAAAAAGTTTCCGAGAATTTCGGAATCCTTTTTCCGTGATTTTTTCTAAAATATAATTCTTTATTATAGTATTGCATACCATATCAGTTTCAATTCTTTCATATCTAAGAGCAATAATACAAGCAATTTTAGAATCATTCGTGGATTTTTTTTTTTTTTTTTGAATTTCTAATGACAAATAGCATGGTTAACAGCATAACATATGCACAGTTATAAATTTTTGAAAAATTATGAAATAATCTAGTAGTTTCATTCCTAATCACAAAATCGTCGGGGAATTGGAGTGGGGGTACCTTCTGAAAAGTGGGGATTGTTTGTTAAACAATCTTAAACTTCAGTTTTTCTCTCAATATTTTCAAGACAAAACTATCAACATATTGTATTTTTAATGCAGAACTTAAAAACATATCTTGTATCAAACTTGATAGCTTTTATCTTCGGATAAAATTTGACAGGACTTACCTACCCTTCGCGTTCCGGAATTCGTTCACCTCAAGTCGATTTCTCTGACGAACAAAGTGTACCGAAAAGTACCAACAGAGAAATTGATGAATTTAAATATGACACCAAGTCCCCCTGCTGGAATCATTCGGGTTGATTCTTCTGTTCTTGCCCTTTTCCAGCTCATCACAAATATAAATACTTATTCAAAATAGGTTACTGATATTATTTTTACAGTGTGCGCAAAATGCATTATATATTTTATTTATTAAAACATTGAACTCTATTACATGATTATTCCATTTCATATATACGAGAATCCCCCCCCCCCACCATAAGAGTGATGGAGCACCCATAAAATGCTATGAAGCGCCCACCCCCCTTGAAAAAGCAACATCATATACATTATAAATCAAAGTATCATATACATTATAAATCAAAGTATCATATAAATTATAAGTCAAATACTTTAATATGGTGTAAAAATACAAAATTATTTTATTAAGTCTTTTTTTTTTTTTTTTGCTTTTGGTAAAATTGAGGCTCGTAAAACAAAAAAATGAAGACACTTTTAAATACATATATGTATCTATTTGTTAAAGAAATTAATACACATTTAACTAATTTAAAGCGTTTCGCTAATGCAAATATTTAAAGAGATATCGTCATTTAGATAATACTGAAACACTATGTTCCTAATTACAAGAGATAGTTTTTTTTTTTACTTCATCTTCATACAATCTAGCTACACTGTTTACAAGAGAATGAAAACATGCAACCTTAAAGACGAACTATCAAACCTGACAATTTGCATATTATAACATTTAATTCATAATGCTTGATACATAAATGTTCAGCCAAATATTAACTGAGATTGACACATAAAAACAAAGTACACAATAACACTTATTTAAATTATTTTATAATCTTCAATTCATAAATTTTACAGAATAAAACTAGACACACTTGCACTTTAAATATGTGTTCTATGTAATGTAAAATATTTTCAAATTGCAATAGTTCACAACGAAAAAATGATACTGAAGAAAATAGTTTTTTTTTTTTAACGAGATTTATATGAACTAAATCTCTTTAAAGTAATAGAGTTGCAAAGCGACTTACCTATTCGTCGGTGGTGGTCTTTTGCAGGCTTTGGTCACCAAAAAGGTGATTTTTATGACAGAATAAAATTCTGCCAACAAAAATTACCCATTTGGTAAAAAGAAGAAAAGTATCCAAGAAAAAAGTAAATTACCTACACAAGTTATGCGACGTAATGAATTTACATGGCGTCCTCTCGACAGTTATTTGGTTTTTAATTTCAGTTTGTATTCCTTCCGCGAGCATGCGTCGAGAATTTGCACTTCGTACTTAAAAATAAGTGACATAGCTTCAAATTCAATCTCATGACGATACATATGCAAGAAAATATAAGACTTTAAAATTATCTTCAGTGAATTCATGCGAGGAACAAAACTTCTACTAATCCCCTTGATGAGTGTTACTTCGCATACATGAGTCAGCACTTGTTTTCATTGCGTGCTTTCGAAAGTTTCAGTTTGGATTTGCTCCTGGGCTATAAAATTGCCGTGTGAGCTGCGCATGCGTCGACTCTTACTTTCTTGCTAAACGGGAAAGGTTTTTGATTATAGCAGAAAACTGCGAAGGGCGTACGAATCTGTGTATTACGGAAAACTTTTTTGTATATTCAGAGAGTTTTCCGAGATTTTTTACAGTGTAAAGGGGACTGGGCGACGTTAAATATGCTCGTGGTCTCAATGTCCTCCAAGTGAAACGATACCCCTGGGGGTGCTAGCACCAGGTAGCTATTAGCTCCTGGTCTAGTTCTAAATTCTCATTAACTGTTCGATCCGGTGATGGTGCTGCCATCTATCGGTATATAAAAATAAAGGAGGCAAGGCACTTAGTATGCAGTCCTCGACATAAATACAGTTGTATTCAGTTGTGACTCTGAATAGAAATAGGAAATAGTTCTCGACTGCACTTTGACGCATTGCGCATGCGTGAAGCTTTTGTTTGATTTACATGAGTTACAGTAGACACGAACTCTGGCATTCAGCACTCGTTTCAAATCGGTTTCCGAACCTTCTTCTACTTCTAAATTAATTTCATGTGAGAATGTAGCCATAAAACTATGTTTGTGAGGGGGGGGGAGAATGTCTTCTGTAACTATAGAATAGTGCATAGTGTACTCGAAGTTCTAACAGAAGTCTCTTCAATGCGAAACTATTGGTAATATGAATTCCATCTAAGTTGCTAAAGAATTGTAAAACTAGCAAATTTCAATAGGTCTTAAGTATCTCGCTCTTACTATAAGACTACTGATATATATGCGTGAAAGTATGCTTCGATTTATGCAGCTTCAAAATACTGTTGATAACTTCTATTCCGCTATTGTAGGGGAGGAGGAGCAGCTGACCAGTAGATTAACACGCGCCCCACGGACGGTAAAACCTAAGGCTGAACGCTAAGAGCGTTGTGAAGAAAAATAGATTAACAGTAAGTACCGTTTAATTTCCACAAATATAAAATACATGTAAGGCAGTAAGAAACAAATGGATTTAAGTGGAAATTTTCTGAGTTCTTTGTAAAACGCGTTTAAAGATAAGGTCCTAGGTAAACTTTCATTGAAAAGTTTTTCTAAATTATGCTGTATAACAGCATCTACCGCGGCTACCAGTGCTATCTCTTGCCCCAAAACAGAGGAGAGGTTCACCTTCCATTTGTACTGATTATCTCCAAATTTTGGATTTTACCACTTACATCACTTTGCTCCTCCCTGCCTCCACGTGTGCATGACATAATTTTAATCCGGAGAATGGCTTTGGTTGGTGCATTGCATTGTTAAAGAAATATCCTGATTTTTACTTTCTTTTACAAAAAGGAAGTAGTATTGTGTTCGCTAAAAAATTTTCACTCAAAAATCAACCTTAATTTCCATTTTGCTCATCCCCGAATGAATGTTAAGTTTTTTTTTTCCGACTTGACCGCACGTGGGTAAGTGCCTTAGAACGTAGAGAAACACGAAATATCCATTTTGACGATTTCCGAGTAAGTTAAAACGAGTTTTCTCGTGACGTCTCTATGTACGTATGTATGTGCGTATGTGTGTATGTATCGCGTATAACTCAAAAACAGTATGTCCTAGAAAGTTGAAATTCGGTACGTAGACTCCTAGTGGGTTCTAGTTGTGCACCTCCCCTTTTGGTTGCATTTGGGTGTTTCTAAGGGGATCTTTTGCCAATTTTTGGGGGGACATCATTGTTAATTTCGATGTAAACTCAAGTGGTGTTATAATTTGGCGGACACTTGGCGATATTTCGCCAGTCTTTTGGTCGCCAACTTATGGCGTCTTTTTTTTTTTTTTTTTTTTTTTTTTTGAGCAATCACGATTGCTTATTGTTCTCACTTGACTGTTTTTGATGTCCTATCATTTTCTTTTCCCACCGCCACCCTCTGCAGCATCACCGTCGACCGGCTCCTCACGATGCTGCTCCTATAGCGAAAGCCATCTCCAGGTTGCATCCATATCCTACACACACATATACACACAAACACATACATACACCTACACACAAACATACACACACATATACACACAAACACATACATACACCTACACACAAACATACACACACATATACACACAGACATACACCTACACACATATACACACAAACACATACACACACAAATACATAGACACCTACACATGCACACACTTACAAACTACCCACTCATTCATGCCTGCACACAGACACATATATATGCCTACACTTATACACATACCCCCTCTCCCACATACACACACATTCATACACACTTATGCCTGCACACAGACACAAACACACATGTCTACACACACAAACCCACACTCCTACATGCACACACTCGTGATTGCGAAAAACATAATTTGAATTCAAAATGTCAAAATTCAAATTAATTATTATTTTTTTTTTTTAAATCTGGTTTCAATTTGGCCACTGTTCGAAATATTTAGAGAGTAAACTATTGAATCACATTAAAATTGCTAATAATGGGAAAATGACATTAAATTGGAGTGAAAGGAAGTCATGTGAGGCAAACATCAGCTCATTTTCTAAACAAATCCTGTTACAAAAAAAAAAGGTGCTATAGTTTAAGCCACAGAAAAATTACATATGTGGCAGCGAGAAGCAAAGGGATTTAAGTGGACATTTTCAAGTTTTGAGTAAAATACGTTTAAAGATTAGCTCCTAGGTAGGCTTTCATTATTTTTTTTTTCTAAATCATGCTATACAGCAGCACCCTACCAGGATTACTAGTACCATCTCTTGCCACAAGACAGAGGAGAGGTTCGCCAACCATGTGTACTGGTTGTCTCCAAATTTTTAATTATATCCTTTAGCTTCTCACTGCCTCGTATGTGGCAGGGACAAGCAAAGGGATGCAAGTGCTAAAATAAACTAGTATGTTGTGGCCATTACGAAACTTTCTTCTATATTTTTCTTTTTTTTTTCTGATCCCTCCCCATGCTTGACGAGGAAGCAATATTCCCAACAAAAACGAAATTACACATGCAAAACCTTGACCACCATCCCAATGTCTGAATTATTACAAAAGCAAAGCAAAGAGCGAAAATTGAAAGTTATTTTAATAGCCTTGCTTGAATGAATTACAAATATTGTATTTGTTAACAAACATAAGATGGCAACAGTTAAAAATTTTAAATCATTGAGATAATATTTCCGATCATTTCCATACAATTAAAATCACGAGAAATACGCAGACGACAATCTATTACGATTTATCTTTCTTATTGTTGCATTAATAAAGCTATTTTTATTCGCAAAAAAAAAAAAAAAAAAATCAACACCTCTTGGAGCGATTGGCGTCAAAATTGAACCAAAGCCTGTTTACATATGGATTAACATATATTCCAAATTTCAACCAGAACGTAGCATTGCTTCTTGAGATAGGGCACTCACAATGGAAAAAAAGAACGGGCGATTGCGCTACCCCCTTTTTAGCTGTTGACACCAAAATAAAATCAGCTCTTATACCCACTAAGGGCTACTTGCCGATAAATTTTTCTTTCATTCCGTTCATTATTTCTTGAGATACAGCAGTCACAATTGACGACAAAAAACGTTCTATAGCTCAACCCCCGTTTGAGTTATTGACACCAAAATTTAATCAGCACCTGTTCCTGTTAATGGCAACATATGGACCAAATTTTGTCTGATTTCGCCAGTTACTTCCTGAGGAATAGCAAGCACGCGTAACTCAAAAAACGTCCCATTGCTCCACCCCCCTTGGAGGAATTCGCGCCAAAAACCAATGGGCACAAGTTCACATAGGGGAACATATGTGTACCAAATTTCGTTCGATTTCATGCGGTAGTTTTTGCTGTAGAGCGGCCACAAAAAACTGGTCACACACAGACGTGACACACACACATACACACACACATACATACACACACACAGACAGACAGACATTTTCCAAAAATAGTCGAAATGGACTCAGCACACCTCAAAACGTTCGAATCCTTTGAAATTCGAAAATTTGCACGAATCCAATACTTTCTTTTATATATTAGATATAGAAGAAAGTAAAAATTTGGAGATAACCAGTACAAATGGTAGGTGAACCTTTAGTTCATTTGGGCGATAATGGGAAATGGATCAATTTACCGCGTTAGAGTTTAGAAACGTATTGTAATTATGATTTGTACTTAATTTTACAAAAAAGGAAGTATTGTATTCGCGAAAAAATTCTCACTCAAAAATCAGCCTTAATTTCCATTTTTCTCACCTACGAATGAATGTTAAGTTTTTTTTTTCGACCCGTCCAAACGTGGATAAGTGCCTAAGAACCTACAGACACCAGAAATATCCATTTTGACGACCCCAGAGTTAATTACAACGAATTTTCTCGTGACGTATGTATGTGTGCATGTATCTCGCATAACTCAATAACGGTATGTCCTAGAAAGTTGAAATTTGATACGTAGACTCCTAGTAGGGTCTAGTTGTGCACCTTCCTTTTTGGTTGCATTCGGATGTTCATAAGGGGGTCTTTTACCCCTTTTTGAGGGGAAATCATCTTTAATTTCGATGTAAACTCAATTGATGTTATAATTTGTCGGACACTTGGCGATATATCTCAAATGTTTTTGTCGCCAACTTGGAGACAAATTTGGCGGTTTTTTTTTTAATTTGTTTTCAATTTGGCCACTGTTGGTGATATTTAGATGTTAAACAATTGAATCACATTATAATTGCGAATAATGGGTAAATGACATTAAATTGGAGTAAAAGGAAGTCATGTGATGCACACATCAGCTCATTTTACGTATCTTGTTAAGTGTCATCTGCTTGAATCACATTATAATTGCGAATAATGGGTAAATGACATTAAATTGGAGTAAAAGGAAGTCATGTGATGCACACATCAGCTCATTTTACGTATCTTGTTAAGTGTCATCTGCTTGAATCACATTATAATTGCGAATAATGGGTAAATGACATTAAATTGGAGTAAAAGGAAGTCATGTGATGCACACATCAGCTCATTTTACGTATCTTGTTAAGTGTCATCTGCTTGAATCACATTATAATTGCGAATAATGGGTAAATGACATTAAATTGGAGTAAAAGGAAGTCATGTGATGCACACATCAGCTCATTTTACGTATCTTGTTAAGTGTCATCTGCTTGAATCACATTATAATTGCGAATAATGGGTAAATGACATTAAATTGGAGTAAAAGGAAGTCATGTGATGCACACATCAGCTCATTTTACGTATCTTGTTAAGTGTCATCTGCTTGAATCACATTATAATTGCGAATAATGGGGAAATGACATTAAATTGGAGTAAAAGGAAGTCATGTGATGCACACATCAGCTCATTTTACGTATCTTGTTAAGTGTCTCCGCTTGTTGACCTGCTTGCTGAATTTCTTGTTTTCACAAATGACGCCTGTCCAGCGGAGTCGGCTTTGTTAATCCAGTCCTTTCGACTTTACACAATCTTTTTTAGACAAAAACACCAACAACAAACCTCCGCGAGCACGTGCCTTCATCTGGGAGTTAGCGCGTGTTTATTAGAGTGAATCGAAACATTTTTTTAAAAAATAAATGGATTTTTTACGACATTTTACAATTCGAAGTTCCTTCGAAGTCCCCCCCCCCCCCCCTTTCGACTGACTTCAATCGCTTCAGTCGGCAGAAATTTTTTGACTAATAAATGAAGCAAAACCTGTACTCGTCCTCCATTTGCCTTCATTTAGTTATAAATGTCTGCATTTGTATTACGTTTAAACTGGTTTAAAATACAGTCGGATCCCGCTACAACGCGATCCGACTTACGCGAAATGGCTATAACGCGAGTTTTTCATGAGTAATGAATTTTTTAGCTCGGACACAAATTACTCGCCTGCAACATGAAATTCTTCAGAAAAGAGTGGCGGAGAGTTAGAATGGACTTCGTTGACACTAAATATTGGTTTTGTGAATGGACTTTCATCCCTTTAGCATCACTGAAAGCGGAAGTTCACCCACTGTATTAGTCCAAACAACGCTTTGCTTTACTTTACAAATAACCACGCCGATTCTTAACTTTTTTTTTTTTTTCACTTTACATGTGAACGTTGATAAAATACGTTGAGCGTTGATAACAGTCTGATCGCGCTGCATAAACCTTCTTCATTTTTTAAATTACAAATACATTTGCTATATCGATATTGTTAAGTGCTATAATAATGCTGTAGTGTACAACATACTGTAAGTACCATACTGCTTTATTTTAAGTTTCTCTCCCCCCATTAATAATTGATTTTGTGCTAAATTACAGA
The DNA here is from genome assembly GCF_026930045.1 of Uloborus diversus. Lineage (NCBI taxonomy): Eukaryota > Metazoa > Arthropoda > Arachnida > Araneae > Uloboridae > Uloborus > Uloborus diversus. The sequence goes on along the minus strand of NW_026558106.1, from coordinate 20,093 downwards.
ATTTTATGTCAAATAACGATTTTTCTAAAATACAGAAAAAGTCGGTTCTTTGTAAAAGATACTGCAATAGTTAATAAATGGTTTGAAAGAATATGAGGGGTTTTTACAAGCGTCTGAAACAATTGGGTATGCTTATAAAAAGTTACTAAACATACCTTGTTCCACAACGCGAAATTCCGACTTACGCGAGGAGTCTTGGAACGCATCCCTCGCGTAAGTCGGGACTCGACTGTACTTCATTTAATTGTATGTTTATATCTATATATTGAAACATATATCCAATCGCTTTTTTTTTGTTGTTTTTGTAGAGTATCTTTTAATCAGTAATTAATATTACTAATTGCGAATAAATTATGTATTTTTTTGCGTAGCAAATAAATTTTTTTTAAAGGCTTCTAAAAGTGCAAAATTGGTAAAAAATTTTGTTGACTTTTGTACCCAGTGGCTTCAGTTAAGAAGTCCCTTAAGCTTTATTTAACAACGTTAGGAATGTTAAAATGTAATGACAAGTAAACAAAATAAAATTTCCAAATAAAATTATGTTTATTGATCCAAAAAAGTAAAAAAATATATAAAGAAAATCTTTTCAAGCAAAACTTTTTGATCTAATCGGCGATTTTTTAAAAACATTTTTTGCACTGGGTGTTTTTTTTTTTTTTAAATCACATTGGAAGAAAAAAATGTTTGGTTTAAAAATAAAGCAGCCATCATAGTGCAATTTAGATTTCCACATTGCATCTTCTGTTGTAATGCCTTAGTCTCAGTTTGTAAAGATCATATTCAGTAATTCTTGGTCAGGTAAGTCTAAGTCACTAGTCATGGTCAGTTGTCTAAGTCGGTTGTCAAAGTCTGTGGTCAAAGTCTGTGGTCAAAGTCTGTGGTCAAAGTCTGTGGTCAAAGTCTGTGGTCACAGTCGGTGGTCACAGTCGGTAGTCAAAGTCAATAAATAGTTATAATCAGTAGTATAAAACGCAGCGTCTCTTCCCCTGAATCTGTTTCTAATTCTACGAATAATGAAAAATACTTTAGTTAGACATACTTTAAGTCAATAAAATAAAGATTCATAACAACAAATAGTTTTATAGTTCAGCGCACAGTTGTTGGCATCATTTTCAGTGAATCCATTTCGAAACCGATTGACAGAGTTGCTAAATTCAAGAAAAGTTGTTACAAGAATTCTTTAGAAAGATGTGAAATAACGGTGTTTGCTTACGATTTTGCAAGAGTCGCGTCCAGCATAATGCAAAATGCTATTTTATTTCCTAAACTTGACCAACACAAAGTCGGTAAGGCTTGTCATTGGTGATTTGAATTTAAAAAAATAATAATAATAAATGTGTGAAAATGACAGAATTCCTTTGTAAATTGATTTATCACCTTTCAATAAGCAAACTAATTTAGTAAAAAATGACACTGGAAGCATGAAGTTTTGGGAGCTTAAAGTACAGTTGGCTGTTGATCCGTTCTAGTATTTATGTGAGTTTGAACTCACAAGATTTTCAGTAGCACGCATATAAACTCGTGGAAAAACGCTCTTTTATACTGAAATCATCATTTTTGAGATCGTTTAATTAAGTAAGATGATTAAATCTCATGGTTTTCTGACATGAGTATAAAACTACATCACGTAGAGCATAACTACAGCTCTTGCTCAAAGTTATTGACAGGCGTTATAGAGTAATTGACCTAAAACTGTGATTCTTTTTGTTTCAAATGAACAAATTTGAGACCTCGTAATTTAAAAAGATTAGTTGCCATGGGTTTCTAACCTGGATCTTAAACTACATCACTCGAACTATAACTGCAGCTGTGTAACAAAGTTTTTGACCCGTCGCGATTAAAGTTATTAACCTCTAAACTTGGTCATTTACAAAAAATCATCGACTTTGAGACCGTTTAACTACTAAAGACAAGAAAAACGAAAGCTATTTTATATTTTTCTTAGTAGAATACTGTGGTGAGTAGTTACTTATATACTTATTTCCAAGGGTTATTCACTGCTTTAGCAGATATCCGGGCCTAAACAAGGCAAAAAAAGTAAAAAAAAGTAGCAGTTTCAATTGACCTTCGCCCTCAAAACCACGAGTGAGCCACCATAGTATTTATGCTAGCATATACTTGGTATCAAGTAGAATCCACATTTAAAAGAACTGCCGTTCAGTCATTGCTTTTGAAGCAAAACAATAATATATTTAGCTCTTTTTTTCACGACATTACACTTTAAACCCTACTCAAAACAAACAAATCAGTTTTTAGAAAAATAAACTTCACTTTTTCTTATCATAGTACCACTAACACATTCTGAATTTTTTACGAAAATTGAAGATATCAACTATTAAAAGTTTCCAGCTTTAAAAAAATGACTATTAATCACATTATCTAATTAACTAATGATTATTATTTTTTCATAATTTAACTAACTTGGTTTGGTGCATGTCTGTTCGGGTGGAATCTTGGAACTCAATTTTCTTCTACTGAATGTGATCGGATTCTTTTTAATTTCGTCATGCACCTTAGACCCGATGACAAGTCAATATTCTAATCAGTGCAGTCATATCATCACCAAATTTGGTGGATAGATAAATTTCATTGTAAACATTTGGAAAACATTTCACTTCTTACAGTAGTGAAAAAACGTAGCAATTTATCCGCGGAGGTACTAATTCTTCCGGGGCAAGGATGGAAGCGTTACCGAAACGGCTAGTTTTCTAATCTGTCCGCGCACCACTCTGACAAAAAAGTATACCGTGTATGGCAAAATGGCACTATCCAAAATCTGTCAAAATTGGTGCATCAAGGCCCATAGATGGCAGAGGTGAGCGACGGCTGCGAGATGAGTTCAGGCGAATAGACGTGCAACAGTTGAGCAACTGACCAGATGAACGAATGGGCAACCAACAATGTCTCCACTACGACGACGTCAAAGCGAACGTTGCTACGTATAGGCCTCCACTGCAGGTCCCTGGTTAATGCACCAATGCTAACTGCTGTTCTTTGGCGACAAAGGCTGGAATTTGCACGCCAGTACAGCACCCGGACTTCCTCTGAGTACAGATTGGTTGCTTTTTCCAATTAATCCTGTTTTACCCTCCATCAGACAGATGGATGTGTACGTATACGAAATGCAACGCGTTAAGCAACCACCCTGAAACAATTGCTGGAAAAATTCGAGCTAGAGGAGGGGGATGATGGATCTTGTTTTGGGGCATGTTTCGTGCTATTCTCTGGGTGCATTCAACAATGCGAAAGGCATGCTGGAACAACCCAAGTCTGCTTCGATCCTTGCGGATCCTGTTCACCCTTACGCTCGATTCTTTTTTTAAAAATGATATCATCTACAAAGAAGGCAGTGCGACGTGTTATAAAGACTGTTTGCGCTTGTGGTTCTCAAAACACGAGGGTGACTTTACCCTTCTCCCTTAACCAGCAAATTCCGTAGGCTTTAACCCAATCAGACTTTACTGAACTAAGACTATTCTGAGAAGACCTTATACTCAGAAAATATTAAGATAACCAGTTAGTATTTGCAGGCTTTTTTTTATTAGATTTATTGCGTAAATTTGAAAAATTCTACTGTTTATGCACCACAATTAATCAGATATGTAAACTTTGTGGGAGTATTGTGGCAAGAAAGAGTATTAAGTTCCGATTTTAAATGACTAATCATTGCACCTTAGAATTTTTAAGATTTGACACTGTAATCTCCAGTGAGCTGTATGCTTTATATTTAGATATTTCCTTCATTGAATTCCATCAAGCTGTTTATCTGACCCTTTGTAATAAGCCACAAATCTATTGAGTGGCAATATAGGAAGATGCACTGCGTTAACCGTCAGCTTAGAAATGATCTGAATACTGAATATGTCAGAGGATTCGTTTTCAAATGTGATTATAACAACTAACTACATCAAGTCTTTTATTTATTTTTTGTAAAATAGGTTTAATTTCAAAAACACGTTTTAGTTTTACTCCTTAAACATGAATGAACTATGTCAAAGTCGTGAATATTAGATTCACGGTATGGTGCGAAGCTCCAAAGCTAATGTTTGAATATGTCTTTAAAATACTCAGCACTAAGTGAAAAACTTGAGCAAAGAAACCTCTGAGTCACATTTGTTTTCTACAGTAAAATGTTTGAAGTAAGTACCGTGGGAGAAAAGATGTTTTTTACAGCAAAATATTTTTCTTAAGTTTTGCTATATTTTTTTTAAATCTTGCCGAAAAGCCGCGATATTTTGCAAAAGCAATCAGTTTATTGTAGTCTCAAAATATTTCCGCATCTGTCTATCAAAAAAATAATCTAACTTACCTTCAAAACGCTGCTGGGGTACTGGATTTGATGAACTTTGTTTTAAGGTTATTTTTCTGTCATTTGAGTCAAGTTTGTTATTTAGTCCAGTGGGTAAGTTGATTCATTCGGTCTACAAACTCCGTATTTATTTAAATGTGACATTTTCATTTTATCTTTTTTTTTTCTTCTTACAGCAAAAACAATTCAGACATAAATTTTTCTTAAAAAAGCGCAAGAATTTCTCTTTAAAGGAGTATTTATTTTTCTTTTGCTTTGAAGATTCTAATGTTTTGCTGGAATTTTTTGTAGGTAATGATTCGTCTGTACTTCTACTAATGTCGCTATTGTTTTTGATGTGCACATCTATATAATCAATGGTAAATTGGGTGTTAGCTGTGCCAATGGCTTGTTTGCATATTTTTGTTAGTTCTTGAAGGGTATCACACTCTCTTGTGCAAGCTCTTCCATTTAGATTTCTGGAACCTTTTTCATTGCAAGAGTGGGAGTCGGTGAAGTAGAATTTACTATTGCTTTGTATTACTCCAAATGAAAAAGATCGGGCTATTAGAATTCCCGATGTATGATGTTCGAAAAGTGAGTCAAGTGCTTTTTCTAGTGTCAATCCAATAATATTGTCATTTACTTCATCTCGTAAACTTCCATAATAAGGTGGATCCGGAGCATAGTCGATTTCAAAGCTATTGTTGAAAATGTTGACATCTGTTTTAATGGTATCAAAATTTCGGACAAGAAGGAATCCTCTATTGCTGATGGCTTCAAAGTTTGGGTTGTTGTTGGTGAGGTTTGTGATACTTTGGTACAATTTATTACCTTCAATTAATATTTCATCGAGAGTTGTAGTTTCCCATTGATGTGGAGGTTGAATTAAGCTTTTAATTATACTTGCGAGGGCCATGGCACAGCATTGTCTTCCAGCTGTGTTTGAGTTGAATATTTCCCTGTTGCCTTGGTGAAATGATGCATGTAGAATTCCAGAGTCCTCTTGAATTGGGGTGAAGATAAAAGTTATTTGTGGAATTTTATGATCATGGTAGTTTTCTTCAGGTTGATTATTTTGGAGAAGTAACAATTTATTGACATCATAGTTTAGGATCTTGTTTATTTCACGTTTGTAGTTGACTGTTATTTGGTTCAATGTTTTAATGCTGAAATATATTCCATACAAAACTGCAGTTTGGAGTCTCAAGTTAGGAATTTCAATTTTTTTGATGCATAAAGAAAAAAGCACAACTTCTGCGTAAAAACTATGTAGACCAAAATCTGCAGTGAGCTTTGTTTTTTGAGTTTGAAGTATGATGATGAAAATGAAGTAACTAGGTAATTGAAATATTGAGTTATATTTGCAATATTTTTCAATTTCAAATGATCTTTCATCTTTTTCTTTCATAATTTTCAGGTATTTTTATTTTTTGTTCGACTAGTCTAGAACAAAAATGTAGAGCAATAAAAATAACGTGAGCATATTAAAAAGTTTAAAGAATATTTATTTAAACTTTTTGAAAACTTCAATAGGTACGACAATATAAAACCTTCTTACCAGGGAACCACGTGATCAGTTTTCACGAAAAAAAGTCGGAATGGATAGCAATCGAAAAATTATCTTGAGACATACACTCTAACAGAAAAACTAATGCACCCAGTCAGAAACAAGCTATCTTCACGAAATTTACCATGTATGTGGCCCATGAGGAGATAAGCAAATGGGTACAAATTCAGTACAAAAGATCCTTTTATTAGGAGGTTACAACATGACAAAGGTTACAAAACCAGGAGCAGCTTAGTTTCCTCTGGCGGCTATACAAAACAAAACGCGGTTTGGGATGAAATCAAGTAAGTCGACTATGACCCCTCGAGAAAATTATACCATAAGATTTGCAGTAGGGCAGCCAATTAACTAATACTTTCGGATACATATAACTAATATTAGTTATTTCTTGGAATTAAAAAAAATTCTTCGATGCATACGTCTAGCAAACCTGCTCTATAGGTGAGAGATCTGGTGATCTTGAGGGCCATGGGGCCACTGCATTTTCTTGACCCATTATCAGGAGAGTCATGCAACGTCAAGACTAGTGATGTTCTGTGGATAAATCTCACTTGAGCGACTTGATAGCACAAGTTGCAAGTACAACCTGCGTTAAAATGTCGTTCATTTGACAGCGAACAGTCATAATGCCTAGGTTGACAGTGGAGGTCTTCGTGTGACCGAACAAATTGTCTCCCACATAGTCACAACTTGAGTTTTGCCGTAAGCCGCTTAATAACAAATGTCGAATTGGACTACTGCTTGTGCTGCGTGTGAGGAGGTCAAGACCACTAGGACCGAATCGGGATTCATCAGTGAAGATCACATGGGTCAGTTACAGTCAAGATTACACAATACAAGCGCTTGAACTGTCCTCTGACACAAGCTGTCACATTTTCAATATCACTTATCTGCGCATCTTGTATGTGAATGGCGCGATTATTCTTGTCTGATTGGCGACAAAATTTAAATCAAAAGCATGTCTCCTGCCAAATGACATTCCTACCGGGTTTCTTGCTTGCCACGCAATGTTTTCTAGGTACATTTGTTTCTGTGACTGTATATTTTGTCCCAAATTTTGTTTGCATTTGTCTGTCCATTATCGAGAAATGAAGTTTTAAAATCTGTCAAAAATTTCAAAAGAAAAGCACCAAGTTTAAAGACCCTGCTGGTAGTTTTTCGCAATGTTTCAGCGCTTATTGGGTTTCTTGCTTCTACAAAAGGAATGGAAAAGCAGAAGAAATTTGCACCCGTTATATTATATATGACTGTTGATTTTGTTGGAGTTGGAAGAAAAGTGGGCTTCTTTGAATATTTTAAAATTTATTCTAAGTTTCTTTTATTTATTTATTTATTTTTTGAGCAATCACGATTGTTTATTGTTCTCATTTGACTGTTTTGGCGTGCTATCATTTTATTTTCCCACCAGCACCCTCTGCAGCACCACCGTCGACCGGCTCGTCACGATGCTGCTCCTCTAGCGAAAACCGTCTCCAGGTTGCGTCCATATCCTACACACACACACGCATACACACACGCGCATACAAACTTACACACACACATACACACACACGAACGCCTACACACATGCGCGTACACACACAGCACTGCATACACAACATGCACACACTTGCTTACATACACACGCAAGCACCCACACACATGCGCCTACACAAACACACACGCGCATACATACGCACACACACGCTCATGATTGCGAAAAACATAATTTGAATTCAAGATGCCAAAAATTCAAATTAATTTTTTTTCTTTTTGCGAATAAAAGTAATAATGAGTGAATAAAAGGTGTATTTTTGAGTTTCTGTTACTGATTGTACAATTTATGTCGAATACCCTAAATAATCTTCCGAAAACCCATTTGACAGAAGTTTGCGTCACTGTGCAGTTGTTTTACTTCTAATGTATAACGAAAATGTTTATTTGTACTGTTTGTTATTCTATGTTATTTTTTTAGAAAAAAGTTGGAAGATAGGGCAGCTTGTTGATTACCTGAACCAGTTTGAAGGCGGTTGATTATCAAATGTTCTCGAAAATTCTGGAAGCGAGTACCGCGGTGGAGATGTTTCACTGCTATCCCATACAAATGCCGCGGTGTCGGAATGAAAATAATTCACAGGTATAGTACCTATATTTATTGTGTACTGAGCTTTACATGGTGATTTGCATGATGATATGCAGTAGATCCACGTTTTACGCGGGTTTCTTTTACGTGGATTTGATTATACGCGGTTTAAAATTTGAAACCATCCATTTTATTTTACGCGGATGAATTTTGATTATACACGAATACAAAGCATTGAAAACAGATAAAATTTTCCCCTGTTTAAAAATCCAAGTTCCCGAGATTGCAGATAATACACGTGTAAGGACTTTTGTGACCAAAAACCCTCGCTCCAGAAGGAACTTCTGGCTGCGATAGTGCGGAATGTGAGCGTTTAAGTAGTTAGTAACGTTCACAAACACTTGGACAGCTTATCTTTATTTTTATGTATCATTTATAGTATTAAGTGGAATAGTTAATGAAATATAAATTTTTAAAACCGGAATATTCTTTAATGCTAACCATGCATACTTAAGTTAGAATATCATTAAATTATTTTCCCTCTAATCTAGAACACGAATAAAATCCAGGGCTGCGGAGTCGGACTAATTATGGGGTATATGAGTTGAAAAAATATATATATACACCATGAAAATATATATACCATGCCTTGCCTTCAATCTTCGAGTTGAACCGAACCATTGTTTCGGTCACTCGTCTGGTCAGTGCTAATTCCATATTAGCTACCCGTTTGTTTGGCAGTCTTGGCTCCCTTAAGGTGTTTTTCCACCTCCGGCTCAGTCACTTCCTAAACAGGGGTGATGAGTGCTAATAAGCACGAAACTGCAGTCCTCGGCTGGAATGACTGAGCTGGCGGTGCATTTTATGTATATGAGTTGAAGTTCGCTAGTTTCCCCCAGAGTCACTAACTCAGTCAATGCTACGGCATATGAGTGTAGCAGATTTTTGAGTAAAAAAGTCGAAGCAGAGAGGTTTAAAATTTTCTGGAGTCCTCTCCTTTTTCCCTCCGACTCAGTTGAGCTGATTACCCCAACCTGGTTTATTTCACACACACACAAAAAAAAAAAAAAAAGAGAAAAAATCGTGCCAATAATGGTAAAATAGAACTCTGCTAAACAACACAATGCGATCTTAGCAAGAGAAAACGAGCATGGGTCAATAGTGTATTAAGTCATAAGTCAAAGTATCTTCGGTCAAGGATTAAATATTTTACCATCTTAAACATTAGGAAAGTTTCAAATAATGTTATTTTGTTTTTTAATGTACACATATAGCAGCATTATTGACTTTATTTTTAAAAAGTGTTTTTTTAACTGATAAATTTGCTTGAAATTGCTTTAGATTAATGAGATTAAAAGTTACCCGTTATTCTGTCGTCTTCTGTAGAAGAAGGAGCAGGTAGCAACGACGGATAAGAGACCGCTGTAAAACACAGTTGCTCTCATCTGGAAATATGAAAATTATACTTTAGATCAATCGTAAAAGAACAGTTACAGAATAGGCAGCATTATTGTAAAGAAAAACGACATTTTCTGCAACAGAAGAAATTTCATTGATAGCTTGAAAATTAGGTATAAACTAACAACAAATTTGATTGAAGTGAAAAACCAATGTAAATAAAGCACAAATTATCTTGACAAATGGTTATATTTTTGACAATTTGGTTTTTTTTTCTTGGTTTTTCACTTCAGTCATTTTAAGCGCAAAGCTAATTTGATCCTTTTTCATTTAACAACAAAGTTATATATTTAAGGAATATGATTATTATTTTTATTATTATGTCGAAAATCAATCGCAATATCTAAAATATTTCTTTCGCATTTGATCAACAGCTCATTTGTTGTCTTAATCATGTTCTTCTTGTTAACGGTATCTGAAATTGCCATAAATATAACCAAGTATGAGGAAATCATTATTGTTATAAAATACTGCAGTTTATTCTTTGAAATTTTAAATTTGAAGATCTCTGTTGAGAGATAAAATGAAAAAAGTAATATTGTCTTACTTTTGGAGAAGTTCTTCTCTGAAATTCAAAATTAAATTGAAATTTCAATGCGCTTAGGTTGGAATTCAACGCTATGCGTATCTCATCCACCTAAAAGTGAAATAATTCCATCCAGTTCCCTCTGTTGAAGATCTATTGCATTGTTGCAACAAAGAAATGATGTCTGGTCAGTTAGTATTGTTATAATTGTCATTTTTTGATAACAATACGTTGATTTTTTGCTGTTGGAATATTGTTCTATAAAAGCTTATGAGAGCTAACAGCTTTAAAACAAAAACTATTTAATTCAGTGAAAAATAAAAGAAAAAAAAAATTTGAATTTTGACATCTTGAATTCAAATTATGTTTTTCGCAATCACGAGTGTGTGTATGTAGGAGTGTGTGTTTGTGTGTACAGGTTATGTGTGTGTTGGCATGTGTGTTTATGTCTGTTCTGGAATAAGTGTGTGGGTAGTTGTGTGTATGAATGTGTGTGTGGGGGGGGGGGGTATGTGTGTAGGCATATGTGTTTGTGTCTGTGTGCAGGCATGAATTGTGTGGGTAGTTGTGTGTATGTTTTTGTGTGTGTCTGTGTGGGTGTCTGTATGTATGCGTGTGTGTGTATATGTGTTTGTGTATGTGTTTGTGTATGTGTTTGCGTGTGTGTGTAGTTGTGTATGTATGCGCGTGTGTGTAGGACATGGATGCAACCTGGAGACGGCTTTCGCTATAAGAGCAGCATCGTGAGGAGCTCGTCGACGGTGATGGTGCGGAGGGTAGCGGTGGGAAAATAAAATGATAGGATCGCCAAAAACAGTCAAATGAGAACAATATGCAATCGTGATTGCTCAAAAAAATGTCGTCAAGACACACGATAGAAATGAAACTTTGTTCCTCTTTTTTTTTTTTGAGCAATCACATTGCTTATTGTCCTCATTTGACTGTTTTTGGCGTCTTTGATTTTATCCCCCCCCCCGCCTCCTTCCGGAGCACCACCGTCGACCGGCCTCACGATGATGCTACTCTAGCGAAAACCGTCTCCAGGCCGCGTCTCTATCCTACACCCATACATACACACACACCCACACACAATCATGCTTGCACACAGACACACAAACGCCTACACGCACACACACTCATGATTGCGAAAAACATAATTTGAATTCAAGATGTCAACATTCAAATTATTATTATTATTATTATTTTAATATTCTATACTGTTTCTTTACCCGTACCTTTTTCCTCACGCATATTCAAAATAAAATTGTATATTTTAATGAAGAAAACTAATTATAAACAACGAGAAATATAAATACAGTGGAGTCCCTCTATTGTGAACAGTCATGGGACCGGACACAAGTGTTCAGATTATGGGGTGTCTCATTATATAGGGAGATTGGAAATGCGTGCATATCTATTCTATTGCATTAATGTCTAGTACTCTGTCAAGTAAGCTATACGAGTTATTGAGATGAGGTGCTGAATTTTGTATTGGCAGCTAGTGCAATGTCTGATTAAACTCAGTGGGACTTAAATTCTTGCATCTTACTCTTTCATTTTTAATTTATTTTACGCGCCATTCAACTACAGAACATTACAATACAGTTATCGGTACAGTGCCTCAGGGTTCGTACGCTCCTTCAAAACTCCTCCAATATTCCTTCATTTAGGAAATTTTTTTGAAGGGCCCTTCAAACTCTTACATTTTGGTTTTAACTCCTTCAAAACTCCTTCTTTTTTTGCTCAAGACTACATAATCTTCTTCTATGACAATAACTAAAATATTTCAATCGAAAACTTAACTTCATCGCAAGGGCGATTGTATAAGGGCAATTTTATTGTAATTTCGTGTGTGTGTATATATATATATATATATATATATATATATAGATTTTTTTTTTTTTTTTTTTTTTTTTTTTTTTTTCACAGAGATGTGATTTACAAATTGATATAGAAGTCATAAAAGTTGAAGGTGAAAATATTATAAGTTAACTAAGACGTTTCACAAGTGAAGTAAAACATGCTTGAATTGTGCTTGGCTATTTTTTCAAGTTTTATGATTATTGCTTCTCCCTCCACCACACTCACAGCACCAAAAGTCAGGTTGTCTAATTATTTAAATATTTATAAATACATACGTTGATGTACTATACTAAGTGAGTGTGCTAAAAAAACAATTGTTTAGTAAATCGCAAATGTGATATTGTAAAAAGGGTCATCCACAAGGGATGGGGGGGGGACGAGTTCATGAAATTGTGATAAGGGGAAGAGAGAGGGTGACATCAGTTATTGTAACAATATATTTATAAAAAATATGACATGTGGCAAGAGGAAGAGTTAGGTGAAGTGTGACACTTTGTGACAAGGGGGGAAAGGGGGCCAAATATGTAGAAAAAAGTGCTACATTATTAACTGACAGCCCATTAGTACTCCTTCAAAATCTCGTTTTACTCCTTCAAAACTTCTCCAAAATTCCGTCATTTTATTTCTGAAATTGAGTGCGAACCGTGTGCCTGTAAAAAAAGAGTAATTTTAATCTGTTTTTGCATAATGTGTTCTCGTTCAAAGTACGTGTTTATTCAAACCCAATTGTTTGAATAAAAAGGCTTCGGGGTGATCTTGAAATACGCAGTTCAGTGGGAAAAAATTCAGACTCTTATTGCTCAGCTGAATGATTTTACGTAAGGCAGCAATGTCCACGAAAATAATTTTTCTTCTTCCTCTCATTATCATGTCCTTCATTCTCTTCAATCAGTGGGATGGAATTGTGAATGTACTTCAGGCTTTCAAACTTGATTCATAGGGGTTCCCGAGTACCAATTGTGGGCATGTTCAGTTTATAAAGAGGTAATAATTCAACGCGGTTAAAAATGGCGTTCATAATACAGTAAAACCTGTAAAGTTGACCACTTTTGTAAGTTGAACACCTGTCTAAATTCACCGCTTTTGTCAGGAACGGAATTAGTCCTATCTTATATAATGAAGGAAAACCTCTCTATCTTGACCACCTCTCTATCTTGACCACCTATCTATCTTGACCACTAATATACACCAGCTGTGGTTTGCAGTATTGTAAAAAACCCTTTGTAAGTTGACCACTTGGCAACAGCATTAGATTGTACTAAAAGTTTAATCAGTTATGCATCAAATAAGCAACCAAACATTTTTAAAAACACCAATGAATATTTATGTTTCTATCTAAAAACATTGGGCTTATGTTAAGTCCCAGAAAATGCGACAAACTTCTTTAAGAAGTTATTTTGTTGAAAAGTAGTGTAGTGAAAAGTAATGTATTTTCTTGAACTATTGTTACAAATGTACAAGAAAAAAAATCAAAGAATTTAAGTCACTTTTGACTTATTATAAATTTCTAGGAATTGTTAATGTCAAGTAAGTAGTTTTTAATAAGCAATGAGACATTTTTTTTCTTCGATCGATTTACAGACATTTTAAATTTGTATGATAATTTACGCGCCATTCTGGTAAAAAATCTGTAAAAATATTTTAAACCGTTTTACTTATTGTTTTAAAGTAATGTTAAACAATGAAATTGAGTTTAAAGTATTGAAATTAGTTAAAAAATGAATGCATGGGGCAAGAAATGACAACAAAAAAGCTAATTTTCTGTTGCAATTATGCTCATCTAGTTCAACTGAACCTCTCATAGTAGCAAAACACATTCCGATATTCGAGTTTTCCTTTTCTGACGCAAAATGGAAAAAATTCAGTATGTTACTGGACCTACCCTTTCGTTGAACATAACTAAACAGTTTTGGGAAGAACTATAAAACTTAAGAGGATATTTCTTGCTTCAAGTATGATCATTTAGTGCAATTGAGCCTCTCATAATGGTAAAACATGTTTCGATATTCGGATTTTTTATTTTATTTTATTTATTTATTTATTTATTTATTTATTTTTTTTTTTTTTTTGAAGCTGCATGTAAATATTCAGTATGCGCTCCTCTTGTTGAACCTAACTGAGCAACATTTGAAAAGAACTATTAAACTTAGAAGTTAATTTTCTGTTGCAATTATGTTCATCTAGTTCAATTGATCCACTCATAGTAGCATAACACGTTCCGATATTCGAGTTTTCCTTTTCTACGCGAAATGGAAAAAATTCACTATGTGAATGGACCTACCCTTTCGTTGAACATAACTAAGCATTTTTGGGAAGAACTATAAAACTTAAGAGGATATTTCTTGCTTCAAGAATGATCATTTAGTGCAATTGAGCCTCTAATAATGGTAAAACATGTTTCGATATTCAGATTTTTTTTTTTTGAAGCGGCATGTAAAAATTCAGTACGCGTTCCTCTTGTTGAACCTAACTGAGCAAATTTCGAAAAGAACTAGTGAACTTAGAAGTTAATTTTCTGTTGCAATTATGTTCATCTAGTTCAATTGATCCTCTCATAGTAGCAAAACACATTCCGATATTCGAGTTTTCCTTTTTTGACGCGAAATGGAAAAAATTCACTATGTGAATGGACCTACTTTCGTTGAACATAACTAAGCATTTTTGGGAAGAACTATAAAACTTAAGAGGATATTTCTTGCTTCAAGAATGATCATTTAGTGCAATTGAGCCTCTCATAATGGTAAAACATGTTTCGATATTCCGATTTTTTTTTTTTTTTGAAGCGGCATGTAAAAATTCAGTACGCGTTCCTCTTGTTGAACCTAACTGAGCAAATTTCGAAAAGAACTAGTGAACTTAGAAGTTAATTTTCTGTTGCAATTATGTTCATCTAGTTCAATTGATCCTCTCATAGTAGCAAAACACATTCCGATATTCGAGTTTTCCTTTTTTGACGCGAAATGGAAAAAATTCACTATGTGAATGGACCTACCCTTTCGTTGAACATAACTAAGCATTTTTGGGAAGAACTATAAAACTTAAGAGGATATTTCTTGCTTCAAGAATGATCATTTAGTGCAATTGAGCCTCTAATAATGGTAAAACATGTTTCGATATTCAGATTTTTTTTTTTTTTTTGAAGCGGCATGTAAAAATTCAGTACGCGTTCCTCTTGTTGAACCTAACTGAGCAAATTTCGAAAAGAACTAGTGAACTTAGAAGTTAATTTTCTGTTGCAATTATGTTCATCTAGTTCAATTGATCCTCTCATAGTAGCAAAACACATTCCGATATTCGAGTTTTCCTTTTTTGACGCGAAATGGAAAAAATTCACTATGTGAATGGACCTACTTTCGTTGAACATAACTAAGCATTTTTGGGAAGAACTATAAAACTTAAGAGGATATTTCTTGCTTCAAGAATGATCATTTAGTGCAATTGAGCCTCTCATAATGGTAAAACATGTTTCGATATTCCGATTTTTTTTTTTTTTTTTGAAGCGGCATGTAAAAATTCAGTACGCGTTCCTCTTGTTGAACCTAACTGAGCAAATTTCGAAAAGAACTAGTGAACTTAGAAGTTAATTTTCTGTTGCAATTATGTTCATCTAGTTCAATTGATCCTCTCATAGTAGCAAAACACATTCCGATATTCGAGTTTTCCTTTTTTGACGCGAAATGGAAAAAATTCACTATGTGAATGGACCTACCCTTTCGTTGAACATAACTAAGCATTTTTGGGAAGAACTATAAAACTTAAGAGGATATTTCTTGCTTCAAGAATGATCATTTAGTGCAATTGAGCCTCTAATAATGGTAAAACATGTTTCGATATTCAGATTTTTTTTTTTTTTTTTTTGAAGCGGCATGTAAAAATTCAGTACGCGTTCCTCTTGTTGAAACTAACTGAGCAAATTTCGAAAAGAACTTGTGAACTTAGAAGTTAATTTTCTGTTGCAATTATGTTCATCTAGTTCAATTGATCCTCTCATAGTAGCAAAACACATTCCGATATTCGAGTTTTCCTTTTTTGACGCGAAATGGAAAAAATTCACTATGTGAACGGACCTACCCTTTCGTTGAACATAACTAAGCATTTTTGGGAAGAACTATAAAACTTAAGAGGATATTTCTTGCTTCAAGAATGATCATTTAGTGCAATTGAGCCTCTCATAATGGTAAAACATGTTTCGATATTCAGATTTTTTTTTTTTTTTTTTTTGAAGCGGCATGTAAAAATTCAGTACGCGTTCCTCTTGTTGAACCTAACTGAGCAAATTTCGAAAAGAACTAGTGAACTTAGAAGTTAATTTTCTGTTGCAATTATGTTCATCTAGTTCAATTGATCCTCGCATAGTAGCAAAACACATTCCGATATTCGAGTTTTCCTTTTTTGACGCGAAATGGAAAAATTTCACTATGTGACTGGACCTACCCTTTCGTTGAACATAACTAAGCATTTTTGGGAAGAACTATAAAACGTAAGAGGATATTTCTTGCTTCAAGAATGATCATTTAGTGCAATTGAGCCTCTCATAATGGTAAAACATGTTTCGATATTCAGATTTTTTTTTTTTGAAGCGGCATGTAAAAATTCAGTACGCGTTCCTCTTGTTGAACCTAACTGAGCACATTTCGAAAAGAACTAGTGAACTTAGAAGTTAATTTTCTGTTGCAATTATGTTCATCTAGTTCAATTGATCCTCTCATAGTAGCAAAACACATTCCGATATTCGAGTTTTCCTTTTTTGACGCGAAATGGAAAAAATTCACTATGTGAATGGACCTACCCTTTCGTTGAACATAACTAAGCATTTTTGGGAAGAACTATAAAACTTAAGAGGATATTTCTTGCTTCAAGAATGATCATTTAGTGCAATTGAGCCTCTCATAATGGTAAAACATGTTTCGATATTCAGATTTTTTTTTTTTTTTGAAGCGGCATGTAAAAATTCAGTACGCGTTCCTCTTGTTGAACCTAACTGAGCAAATTTCGAAAAGAACTAGTGAACTTAGAAGTTAATTTTCTGTCGCAACTATGTTCATCTAGTTCAATTGATCCTCTCATAGTAGCAAAACACATTCCGATATTCGAGTTTTCCATTTTTGACGCGAAATGGAAAAAATTCACTATGTGAATGGACCTACCATTTCGTTGAACATAACTAAGCATTTTTGGGAAGAACTATAAAACTTAAGAGGATATTTCTTGCCTCAAGAATGATCATTAAGTGCAATTCAGCCTCTCATAATGGTAAAACATGTTTCGATATTCAGATTTTTTTTTTTTTTTTTTGAAGCGGCATGTAAAAATTCAGTACGCGTTCCTCTTGTTGAACCTAACTGAGCAAATTTCGAAAAGAACTATTGAACTTAGAAGTTAATTTTCTGTTGCAGCTATGTTCACCTAGTTCAATTGATCCTTTCATAGTAGCAAAACACGTTCCGATTTTCGAGTTTTCCTTTTCGACGCGAAATGGAAAAAATTCAATATGTGATTGGACCTACCCTTTCGTTGATCATAACTAAGCATTTTTGGGAAGAACTATAAAACTTAAGAGGATATTTCTTCCTTCAAGAATGATCATTTAGTGCAATTGAGCCTCTCATAATGGTAAAACATGTTTCGATATTCAGATTTTCTTTTTTTTGAAGCGGCATGTAAAAATTCAGTACGCGTTCCTCTTGTTGAACCTAACTGAGCAAATTTCGAAAAGAACTATTGAACTTAGAAGTTAATTTTCTGTTGCAGCTATGTTCACCTAGTTCAATTGATCCTCTCATAGTAGCAAAACAAACGATTTTCGAGTTTTCCTTTTCGACGCGAAATGGAAAAAATTCAATATGTGATTGGACCTACCCTTTCGTTGAACATAACTAAGCATTTTTGGGAAGAACTATAAAACTTAAGAGGATATTTCTTGCTTCAAGAATGATCATTTAGTGCAATTGAGCCTCTCATAATGGTAAAACATGTTTCGAAATTCAGATTTTTTTTTTTTTTTTTGAAGCGGCATGTAAAAATTCAGTACGCGTTCCTCTTGCTGAACCTAATTGAGCAAATTTCGGAAAGAACTATTGAACTTAGAAGTTAATTTTCTGTTGCAATTATGTTCATCTAGTTCAATTGATCCTCTCATAGTAGCAAAACACATTCCGATATTCGAGTTTTCCTTTTTTGACGCGAAATTTAAAAAATTCACTATGTGAATGGGCCTACTTTCGTTGAACATAACTAAGCATTTTTGGGAAGAACTATAAAACTTAAGAGGATATTTCTTGCTTCAAGAATGATCATTTAGTGCAATTGAGCCTCTCATAATGGTAAAACATGTTTCGATATTCCGATTTTTTTTTTTTGAAGCGGCATGTAAAAATTCAGTACGCGTTCCTCTTGTTGAACCTAACTGAGCAAATTTCGAAAAGAACTAGTGAACTTAGAAGTTAATTTTCTGTTGCAATTATGTTCATCTAGTTCAATTAATCCTCTCATAGTAGCAAAACACATTCCGATATTCGAGTTTTCCTTTTTTGACGCGAAATGGAAAAAATTCACTATGTGAATGGACCTACCCTTTCGTTGAACATAACTAAGCATTTTTGGGAAGAACTATAAAACTTAAGAGGATATTTCTTGCTTCAAGAATGATCATTTAGTGCAACTGAGCCTCTAATAATGGTAAAACATGTTTCGATATTCAGATTTTTTTTTTTTTTTTTTTGAAGCGGCATGTAAAAATTCAGTACGCGTTCCTCTTGTTGAACCTAACTGAGCAAATTTCGAAAAGAACTAGTGAACTTAGAAGTTAATTTTCTGTTGCAATTATGTTCATCTAGTTCAATTGATCCTCTCATAGTAGCAAAACACATTCCGATATTCGAGTTTTCCTTTTTTGACGCGAAATGGAAAAAATTCACTATGTGAATGGACCTACCCTTTCGTTGAACATAACTAAGCATTTTTGGGAAGAACTATAAAACTTAAGAGGATATTTCTTGCTTCAAGAATGATCATTTAGTGCAATTGAGCCTCTCATAATGGTAAAACATGTTTCGATATTCAGATTTTTTTTTTGAAGCGGCATGTAAAAATTCAGTACGCGTTCCTCTTGTTGAACCTAACTGAGCAAATTTCGAAAAGAACTAGTGAACTTAGAAGTTAATTTTCTGTTGCAATTATGTTCATCTAGTTCAATTGATCCTCTCATAGTAGCAAAACACATTCCGATATTCGAGTTTTCCTTTTTTGACGCGAAATGGAAAAAATTCACTATGTGAATGGACCTACCCTTTCGTTGAACATAACTAAGCATTTTTGGGAAGAACTATAAAACTTAAGAGGATATTTCTTGCTTCAAGAATGATCATTTAGTGCAATTGAGCCTCTCATAATGGTAAAACATGTTTCGATATTCAGATTTTTTTTTTTTTGAAGCGGCATGTAAAAATTCAGTACGCGTTCCTCTTGTTGAACCTAACTGAGCAAATTTCGAAAAGAACTAGTGAACTTAGAAGTTAATTTTCTGTCGCAATTATGTTCATCTAGTTCAATTGATCCTCTCATAGTAGCAAAACACATTCCGATATTCGAGTTTTCCTTTTTTGACGCGAAATGGAAAAAATTCACTATGTGAATGGACCTACCCTTTCGTTGAACATAACTAAGCATTTTTGGGAAGAACTATAAAACTTAAGAGGATATTTCTTGCTTCAAGAATGATCATTTAGTGCAATTGAGCCTCTCATAATGGTAAAACATGTTTCGATATTCAGATTTTTTTTTTTTTTGAAGCGGCATGTAAAAATTCAGTACGCGTTCCTCTTGTTGAACCTAACTGAGCAAATTTCGAAAAGAACTAGTGAACTTAGAAGTTAATTTTCTGTCGCAATTATGTTCATCTAGTTCAATTGATCCTCTCATAGTAGCAAAACACATTCCGATATTCGAGTTTTCCTTTTTTGACGCGAAATGGAAAAAATTCACTATGTGAATGGACCTACCATTTCGTTGAACATAACTAAGCATTTTTGGGACGAACTATAAAACTTAAGAGGATATTTCTTGCCTCAAGAATGATCATTAAGTGCAATTCAGCCTCTCATAATGGTAAAAAATGTTTGGATATTCAGATTTTTTTTTTTTTTTTTTTTTAAGCGGCATGTAAAAATTCAGTACGCGTTCCTCTTGTTGAACCTAACTGAGCAAATTTCGAAAAGAACTATTGAACTTAGAAGTTAATTTTCTGTTGCAGCTATGTTCACCTAGTTCAATTGATCCTCTCATAGTAGCAAAACACGTTCCGATTTTCGAGTTTTCCTTTTCGACG
>NW_026558105.1:0-37991 GCF_026930045.1 Uloborus diversus | reverse complement strand
TCTATTGTTCCAGCCCTTTATTGTCATTGTCTCTTATGGAATATTTTTTCAATCTCCTAGCACATCTTTATTACTATTACAGGTGTAGGTATTATTCTAATTTTAAAAAAATCCTATAATTCCTAATACCTTCAAATTTATACTAAATATCCTACAATTTTCGTAACTTCACCTCACTTTTTTTCAAAAAAAAAGGAAAATTTCCTGCTTAAATTGGTTCAACCTTTTTTATTAGTCTTGTTTACAGTCGAAAGTTGCATGTGGTATGATGTAACTTCAAAAGATTAATCACTAGCATATGAAACCTCAAATGTGAGACTTCAGAATTCAAATTTTTTGCCAGTGTGAAATTGACTTGCAAAAAATCTAGAAAATTGTTTGAGTGATCTCAATACCAGTCTAACCAAATGAACATTCAAGTAAATTAATGAAAATGTTTCCTTTTTTTAATAAATTTAGATTTTACACTTTTGCAATTTGTTCTAAGGTGAATGGTGGGAATCCTATGAACAACATCTAAGGGCACATGTGAACAGTTCCCACATAAAGTTAAAATTACTGTAACCTACTTTAAGTGTTTTTTAAAAATGCATAGGTAAACACAACAAAATTACATCACTTTTGGAATGTTGATTATTTATGGACGGTTGCAACTATGTTAACATTTTTTACCTTCAAGTTTTTTTAGTCACTTAAAATAGAAGCCAATTTTTTCAAATATTTTCTTATTTTCAAAAATGCTCACCTTTAATTGACTCAAGGTATGGAAAAGGGCAAGAATTTATTAAACAGCAGGCATACTGCTGCACCCTTCTCTGTTTAGTTTTATTGTCTTGTGATAATTTCTTTTCTTTTCTTTCAGTGTCTTTGCAGAAATAAACCGGGAAAGAAGAACCAAGAGTAAAAAAGTGTTAACCTAGTCAAAAGGCTTAGTTTTTGGTGCCTTTGACATTTATATTTTAATTCTGTGCTATGTCTTTCAAGTACAGTATACCTCGAAAAACTTGATATGACGAAAAATTATTTCTCCCCTTTTGCATATTTTTCTAATGTTATTTTTCATTCTTATGTTGAAGCGTTTTTAATCAAAACTTTGTTATGTGGAATATTTTTCGAAGTCAAATATGACTTCTTCGGAAAAACCGCAGTTTATTGTCTTGAAGCCACTCAAGGAATGTTTCCAAAAGTTTCACACCCCTTCATTATTTCTCTCAAGGGTTACGAATGATTAGGCAAAGCTTATCTTCTGTCACTTTCATTGTGCAGCCTAGGGGATTCAGAAAATTTAAGTCCAAGAAACGTATCTAAAACTTTTTGCCCTCTTCTCATGCCATTTCGTTGGACCTTTTGACCTTATTTTCACCTCCTTGAAAACGGGAGATGAACGGAAAACCCCTTTAGAGACGCAGGGAATGGTGAAATCCTTTGTCTAACTTCTTTTGTTCCGGAGCACTCGAAACTCGTTTGAAACCATTCTGTAACTTAGTAATCCAAATCTTTGATCAGTTTAGTTGTGGTAAATCACTACATTTTGCTACTTCTTTAGAGTATCCTTTTTTAAGCTTTCATTATATGTTTCCACTTATTTTTAACTAGTGTGACTAATTTTTAAAATATTTTAAATTATGATTATACCCTTGTTATCTCGAAAACTTGATATCTCAAACTTTTTTTACCGTCCCTTCGACTTTGTGATATCGAGAGTATACTGTATTTGAGACATTTTAAGAATAGTTTCTTCATTAATGTTCTGCAACTTAATCATTATTGAACAAAAACTTATCAATGCAAATTTAAGTAAAAGTTTTAAGACCAGCTGATATTGGGAATGTTGTTCTTAATTGAATAAACAGTGGGGTTGTTTTCTTCAGTCAAAAGTACTACTTTTAGTCACTGGAGTTGATAGAATGTGCAAAATAAATATTAATAACATGGACCCAGAAAATACTTTCATTTTCCCCAACAGTTATTTTTTAATTAATTTTTTTAATGTCCGATTTTTCAAACAAGGCATAGTCTTTATGACGTCACAAATGATCAACTTATGCGCATACTTCACTGGCACTCTGAATGCTTACTCTTGCTGTTTACCACAATTCCACATTATGATAACCAAAAAGCAAATTTAATATTGCGCTCTACGCTTGCTATCAACCATATCCTTGCCATACATGTGAGTAAAGAAGCGAATTAAATATTATGCTCTGTGCGAATGGCAGTTCATTATGTGTTATGTCATGGGCAGAAGAGTAAAAATTAAAATTGATTCTATGCATCAATTTAAATAATTTTTTAAAAATAGTAAACTTTGTCAAATTATTTTTAAAATGATCAAATACTATGTTTTTAAACATGCTCTTTCAGAAAAAAAAAATACTTTCAAATTTAGGAAACGACCCCATTCAGCAATGGTTTGATATACAATTATCCTTGAAAATTATACTTTTATTTAAAGTGTCAATTTTTTTAAATTACTGCATTAAAAAAATATCCTTAGTGGCACAGAACTCACAAAAAAATATTTGAGATTTTAGTCAAGACTCTTAAGGTTTTTTTTTTTTTTTTTTTAAATAGGTTTTTCTTACTTAAACAATCCGTGAAAAACATTTTGTTCACTGCTGAAACTAATAAAATTGGCAGAAAAATTGATTTGGCTAAAAAAAAATTAGTCATTTAAAAATTAAAAGACAGATTAGAAATTTTAATTGAAGAAATGCTAATGAATTAGTAAATATGGATGAATAAACATATTGATGTCAGAAGTCGCTATCTAAATGCTAATTTTGCTACATTGGAAATTATTGCCGATAATTCTGTATTACTTTACAGTGTTTATTATGGGATTATTATTTTTTTTTGTTATACATGCTATTACAACTAAATCTACATTGCTGTTTCAAAGTTAATGGATGTAAAATACTTCTAATACTTTAAGTTACCCTTAAACATGTATTATCTCAAATTTGTTGCTTCGCAAAAAGAAATTCAGTTGCACTGAAAACTATGGTGATAAAGATTCAAACTATATGGGCAGTGTTGTCATATCACTATAAAGCTAAAAACAATATAAAACCGAAGTATAGATCAAAGGTACCTTACTAGAAGTAATTTGCTCAAACAAGCAAGCAAAAAGAAAAAAATTGCCTGGTAATTTTTATACTTTGCTCTCGTCTATTTTTCAAAATTGTAATATTTTTACATAATTTTCGGAATGTCTTAATTTGAAACTTGTGGCTATTCTCCCGTTTCTTTATTCATAAAATTATGTATAGAAGCTTACAATTATGTTGCAAACCTTAATTTCAGAAATTAAAATTTTAATTACTAATATCAAAAATTAAATCAAGCTTTATTATTTATCTAGTTAGTGTAATTTTTATGATTGGAAAACTATGTAAAATGACTGTTGTATGTTTTGTTCAAAATATGATATACTCTTTGAACAAATAAAAAAAAGTAAAGAAACTATATTCTTATTTGGGGTGTAAATCTATTTCTAAATTATCTAGTCTCAATTATGGTTAACATAATTAAATCAATTAAATTGTTATCATATAATGTCAATTTCAATTCTTTATTTTAGTCAATTATTCATATCCATAAAGATGGTAGTTGATGCAAGAATATAAATAAAATTAATTGAATTTTCAAGAGATTTTTTTTTTTATTCATTTGCAAAAGATTCATTTTACATTGGAATGAAATTGCTGATGATGTTAATATTACCTGTATGTATAAATGCTTATAAAAATAAAGTTAATTCTACAATCTTCTACACTCTTTTTCTTTTTGTATTTTACTGAGTGATACTAGACGAATCTATCTTTTTCCAATACTAAGCACATTTTTTATCCATTATATATGTACAGCGTGCATTTTTCAGGTTCTTATTTAAATAGAACTTCAGAAAAATACCGGAGTGAGTAAATCTCAAGTTGATCAGCATACAATCAATTTTTCATAACTTTATTTTCAGCCTCTGAAAGTGGTTATCTCATTACACGAAATGGCCGTTTTTCACAAACTAATTTTCATATTCTTAAAATTTTTATGAAGTTTATGAAAATTTGAAACTTACACCATTTGTAGTCTTTCATGAAAGAAACCTGCATTTTGAAACCGCTATGTAATAAGATACCTGCTTTCAGGTGACAAAAATAGATTTTTGATAAATACATTTAGCCAATAAGGAATCTACTTTTGAACTTTCTTGTGGAATTTTCAGAGGCGTATTTCATTCGAAAATTTTGGGTTGCCGTTTCTGAAAATTTTCGACTGACAACATATTCTAAAACTAAAAAAATTAAAAGTTGTTTTTAAATAAGTTTGTAATTATTTTTGGAGAGTTTTTTCGCGGGGGAGGGGGTGGGGTCTAAAATTTTACTTGGGATTTTGGTGGTTTGATGTATCCACGTTTCGGACTAAGAAAAAATACAGCTTCAAAGTATCTGAAAAAAATATTTGTAAAAAACCTCATTAACAGAAACAAAAAAGAAAAAAGTTTCTTCAAATAACGCAAATTGTCTTTCATCTGACAGAAACGATCATAACGGACGTTCTTCAAACAACGAAATAAATCATTCATGTAACAAACAAAAAAAACGAGCATTTCTTCAAATAACGAAAAGTTGACTTCATGTAACAGAAACTACCATAACGGACGTTTCTTCAAACAACGAAAAATTTCCCACATTTAACGGAGAAGAAAAGAAACGGGGAAAGTGTCAAATGACAGAAAATATTCCTCCCACAACGGGAAAAATATGGACGAAACTTTCTTCATTTGACAGGAGAAAATAAAAACGGAAATTCGTCAAATGACGGAAAATTTTCCTCCTATGACGAAAAGAAAAAAGAAGGACGTTCCTTCATTTGACAGGAGAAAATAAAAACGGAAATTCGTCAAATGACGGAAAATTTTCCTCCTATGACGAAAAGAAAAAAGAAGGACGTTCCTTCATTTGACAGGAGAAAATAAAAACGGAAATCCGTTAAAAATCGTGAAAAGTCCGGCAGCACTGCTGCCAAGAGAATTTCCGTCAATTGAAGGAATTATTTTTGAGAGTGCGATCACTTTTTTAATCGAACTTGGAATCATCAGCTAACGAAGGAAAAGAACTAGAAACCAACTAAAATATAAAAGAGATTTTCTTTTAAAGAGAACGTAATCTGTGATGTTTGAAATTTAACTAACTGTGAATCCTTCCACAAAAACGATCACCATGAAGAAAAAAAATCAATAGTTATGATTATCTCGGAACAAGATTGCATTCTTTGTTGAAATTCATTTCGATCTAGAAGTTGAAGTTAAGATTTTCAATTACATCCAAGTATCGTAATCAGTTTTTTCACGGTTGATTATGGTTTACAAGTTTAGTGTAACTATTATTTTACTTTGTTAAATAAAAATTGATTTGAAGAATTCCTGGTATAATTTTATTACGAATTCAAACTCTTCAGCACGATTTCTCTCACAAGTATTTTCCAACTCAAGTATCATTTGAAAATAAGAACTTGTATTTGGAAGTCGTGAAAGGCTAATAAGTGCAAATAAACAGGCTTTAAAATTATGTACATAAAATTTTAAAGCTACCATTTTTCTTTTCTTCATATTTTCTGCTTTTTTCTTTATCTTAATGAGTTCCTAATAAGTTCTTGAAATATAATTTTTAAGTTTTTAAAATTTATAGGAAACAATGCGCTCTTAGAAAGCACGAGACACAGTAAATGAAGGAGAAGAACTGGGAAAATATTTTTTCACCAGAATTTTAAGTCTTTGCACGTATTAGGAAAAATAAACGCAAACTGTGTGAAAGGTACTTCGTGTATAAAATTGAGTTAAGGTGTAAAAAAAGGCTTTAAAATGGAGGTGGAGCTGCGAAGCTACATGTTTAAAAGCGAAGCTTTAAAAAGTAGTGGGAGTTGTTTACGTTTTGTTAATTTGTTGTCTTAAACAATAAACAAAATTGTTTGTATGCAAAAGAAAATTATTTCAAGAAATTAAATTACGTAGGAAGTGTTAATTTTTTTTTATTGCAAAGATATTTAGTGAACAATTTTGAAAGTATAAGGAAAAACGTCGATTTTACAACGAAAACTATACGTTTTAGTGCCTTTAAACAAAACTAAGTCTTGAAAATGTTATGTATTTACATTGCAAAATGTCAACCTGGTCTGTCAGCGGCAAACATTGCTCGATTACCTTTATCGGTGGCGCAGTGAAGGGGGGTTTTGGGGATCAATCACCACTCAAAACCCTTGGTTATAACATGTATTGCTAAACCTAGTAGGGTAGTTTATATCGATAAAAGGACTGTTACTCAGGCGAAGTTTTTTCAAGGAAGAGGGGAATGGGGAGGGGGGAATGAGTTTATGTCCAATGTAAATAACAAAAAAAAAAAAAAAAAAAATACAAAATCACGTCAACTCACATGCAAATACATTAATGTCCCAATGCAAGGGGAGAAATTCGCCCCCTAAATGATAGGCCTTCTGTTATTATCAACACCCTCTCATTTACAACCCACATGCAATTACATTAATTTCCCATTGCTAGGAGAGCAATTTACCCCCAAAATGATAGGCGTTCTCTTATTATCAACACCCTCTCCAGATAGGAAATTCTGGCTACCATATATAATAAATTATGTTATTAAAAAATTTTGTTTCTGTTATTAGTTAATTACTTAATATTATAAATATTAAATAAGCTTTTGATTTCTCTCTTGATCCGTGTTAATATGTTTGGTAAACTATATATAGTTTGCAAAATAGAATCTTTGATCTAAAGGATACATAAATTAAGGCGATTTTCATCGCGAAATTTCCTCTCCGTCAGCCTCTTGCTGTGACGTCAAGAAACCAGTAATGTGGTTTTTCATTAAGAGATAATGAACCACTACTCCTCCCAAAGATTACACCACTCTGTCGACCTGCGTATTAATACAAATAAACTGTCTGTTTTCTTTTGCCGAAACCTCCCGCGAAATTGCGCATGCGTCAGGTCTGCTTTGTTTTTATCAAAATAGGAATGGAAACAAAGAAATAAAAAAATGCAAAATAACATGTTTAGCAGTTCTTAAAAAGTAGCGTCAAAAAATACACATTCCAAGTGCGAGCAGAAGGGGCCCACCTTTAACCAGTTGTCCCTTTTTAAAATGGAATCTATACCCACTGCTAGTCTTCACTTTCAACAGTACATCACTAGGTTCTACATATTATTGTGTCTGAAGAAGAAATAATTTCCGAGACATTACCAAGCTTCGGAAAATTAGTTAGAAGTTTCAAAATCAGATTTTAAGTTAATCAAATTTAGTTACAAGGGATGTTTGCTAATGTTTTGGTTTGACCAACATTTATTATTTTCAAATCATTATTGATTGGAATTATATTGCTCTAATTCAGTGTGATATTTACTTATTTGTGTGTGTGTGTGTTGTCTGTATGAAAACGTTTTATATTCTTCACATTGAAAGTAGTCCACAAAGAATACTTTGCTGTTTTCTTTTTATTTATTCTTATTATTTATATTACTTATCGCACTATATCTGCGAACACCTAATTTTTCTTCATATCTTAGTTAACTTTAAACCATATAATAGATTCCAATTTAGAATTTCTCAAAACTATTTTTATTTAAACCGGAAGATATCACGTACACAGCTATTGTGCTCAAATTCCGTTTTCCTTGCTTCAAAAAAAATTATTTCTTCCATTCAACATATTTAACAATAAAATCCCAGAGACATTTTTCATAAAAGAAATTGGCGAAGGATTCAAACCTTTAGAAATAACCCTGAATCTAGTATTTAAGAGATTCAAAAGAATTTTCCTTCGTCGTTGAAATAAATTCTATTCTTACCCTATCTTTCTCTTTCCGCCTATCGTTTAATAAAAACTTTACTTCATATGCAGCATGAACTTATTGCGGTTGAAAAACTTCAGAACGAAAATAACACGCAAGTTTGAGCAAAGCGCGGGGCATCAACTAAAACTTTTAAATTTTGAAAACGTTTCTAAGCTAAAATTATTTCTTTAGACTATTTAGAGCTTTTAAAAGACTGGCATTTCTAAGTCTTTCATGGCTGCAATATTTATTCGAAGTATTACCTTTTTTTTTTTTGTAGTTTTATTAAAATTACTTTCATCGTTTTCCTTCATAAAGTCATGTTTTCTTTAGGTAGGAAATCAGTTTTTAGATTTTTCGTTGAGGTAGGAAGGCTTTTAATTATTAATTTTATGATTTTTGTCAGACACAGGAAAATTATGTTTTCAAAACCTTTAAACCGTATGACACTATGAATTTTATTCACATTTTCAAAATATTTTGCTTCATATTGTTTTCAATATTGTATTTGCTTCAAAAGGTAGATTTGTTGGCAGGCCAAAGTACTTCTTTCGAACTTTTATGCTCAGAAAAAAATAGGTACAATCTGGCTTACTTTCGCTTGATTCTGAAACATAAAGGGTTTTTGGAACAAAGAAAAAATTTAATTCAACATTACCTCTTAATGCATAGATTTATCCTTTACCCAACATAAAAGAAACGGAACTCAGTAAAAGCCGTGCATGCACTTCAAACTGCTTTGTTATTTTAATGAAAAGTTGCTCATTGAATAGAAAGTTTTTACATTTTTTGAAAATTGATTTGCTTTAAGTTTGTAAATAACATAAAATTGTTCAATTGATGCTAAATCAAAATAGTAACAGGCTGTTGACAAGTCATGTACTGGTAAAAAAATGCTTTAAAAGAAAAAAAAAATAATTTGAATTTTGACCTCTTGAATTCAAATTATGTTTTCCTCAATCACGAGTGTGAGCGTATATGTAGGCGTGTGTGTTTATTTGTGTGGGGGGGGGGGATGTGTGTTTGTGTATACGTGTAAGTGTAGGATATTGACGCAACCTGGAGACTGTTTTCGCTAGAGGAGCAGCATCGTGAGGCGGCCGGTCGACGGTGATGCTGCAGAGGGTGCTGGCGGGAAAATAAAATCATAGGACATCAAAACAATCAAATGAAAGCAATAAGCAATCGTGATTGCTCAAAAAACCTACTTCTGATTTTATCATAATTCTTTTTTTTTTTTTTGATACTTACGTCAAAAAGTATTTTAACAACGTTAATGCACTTCTATGTTGGTACCTTTGAGCCACTCCGCGAAAAAGTCAACCGCTTGTCCCGCACGTGACGATAAATGCATTTCATTAAAAAGTAATGATTTTGATGAATAATTTAAACAGGTAAGGACAAAATTTTTTGCTTAAGATATCATGCATAAGTTTGTAATTTGTTAAGCAGAAAAAATTTTTTCATTAATATTTTAAAGTATTATTTTCAACTAGAAAGTCGCCCGTCAAGGTACGACGCTGAAAATTGCTTCTACATTTGAACGAAGCAACTGCAACTCTAACTCCAGAGGATTAACCCTCAACTCCAGTAGGTAGCGTTCATTGTTGACCATTTTTTGTTTCTTCATTCCACTGAAATGACAGTCTTACCAGTAAAACTGTTAAGTTAACGGATCGAGTTCAGCCTTGTCACAATAAAGCCTTTCCCTGCATGTTAAACATTACTAAAACATATTATCAAATTATCATGCCGTGGCGCGAGTTTCATTGTTGAAACACTATCATCGGCTATTAATTATATGAAGATGGCATATATGACGCGTCAAGTGCGGGACAAAATGACCGTTTTTCATGGAATGGCCCCTTTGTAGTTCTGCGAAGATTTGGTAATCACCAAGAGCGGTATGACATCACTCTTGGCGTAGAAGTGCTTCCCTGTTAACAGGAAGGTATTGGGTGTTCATATGGAACCTATTTGGTACTCAAGCAACATTTTTAAATAGCCTAATAAAATTGAGTTTATGCTATAAAAATGTACTTAAAGGTTTATTTATCACAACCATTAAGTACATTTTTACCAATTTAAAATATTTAGTTTAGATTTCGATGGGTGTGACCAGGGGTGGCAAATAGGGGGGTCGAGAGGGGGCGATCGCACCCCCAATTTTTTTTTTTTAGAGGAATGATAAAAAAAGGAGCAAATTCTATTTACGTAAATCGCAAACCAATGTTTAAGAAAACCAATATTGCTGGTTCTCCGTAATGGTTGATGAAACTCGACACATTTCCAGACATGAGCAAGTGCTTTCCATTTTTTAAATGGTTAAAAATGTATCAAGCCTTTACCGGCCTTTTAAGAAGAGAAGAAACTGAGGAAGAATCATGGTTAATTTTAACTCAAGACGTAATTTCCTCATATAGGCCAAATATCTCGTTCTTGTGTGCTCTGTCTAGATGGTTATGAAAGGCCTGTGCAGTGAAAAATGCCTTATTTTTTTACACATTGTTACGCTCACATTTTAAGTGTGTCTATTTAATGGGTGTTCATCACTTTCTTCCGCTAGAAGCACATATCAGTTGCTCAATGCATAGTATGCTTTCATAGATACTCTTTCAAAATATATACTATTTTGGAAAAAAATATCTCGCATCAGCAAATATCCTTTCTGGGGGCTATTTAACGATGAAATCTCCCTCCACATCATGATTACTTGCTGTTAGCCAATATGTGTTTCTTTCCGTACTGAGGTAATTCGTATTTAAGAAACTCGACCCCCCAAATAAAATGCTGAAATGCCGCACCTGGGTGTGACCTGTGATCGCGGTCTGGCACATATCCAAACAGTAAGCGGTTGGGACGCAATGGAATTGTTTCAGAAGTTTTACAAGTATTTTTTCCTGAAAGAGCATACTTAAAAACATAGGATTTGACCATTTTTTAAATAATTTGTCAAAGTTTAGTATTTTTTACCAATTATTTTAATCGGTGCGCAGATTCAATTTCCTTTTTTACGCTTCTGTACATGACATCACAAGTGAAGAAATGCCATTCACTGATGCCATGAGCGCAAAGTGTAATATTTAATTCGCTTCTTTACTCATACGTAGTGGCAACGATGTGGTTGATAACTTGCGTAGAGCGCAATATTTAATTCGCTTCTGAATTATCATAGATTGGAAACGCGGTAGACAGCAAGCGTAAGCATGTGCGCCGAAGTACATCACGTGTTATCCCATAAAGACCACGCTTTGTTTGAAAAATTGGATGATTAAAAAAATTAATTAAAAATTAAATCTTTTGAAAATACCTAATTTTCTTCGCTCCATGTTTTTTTTTTTTTTTTGCTCATTCTATGAACTTAAATGACAAGAAGTAGTCCTTTTGACAGAAGGAAACAACCCTATTAACTATTTAGCGTGATTGATTTGAATATTTAATACTTTTATGAACACTACTAATCTATAATTAAGCATTAAAGTGATTTGTATATTTAGCCCTCTTTAATAATAGTACTGAGAAAAGTCTTATCATTCATTATACTTATTACGTCAGCAAGAGTTGCGTAAGTAGTTGTTTTTGGACATCAACCAACAATTTGAATTTCTTTCAAAAAAAAAAAAAAAAAAAAACTCAAAATACACCACCGGCTCAGTTATTCCATCCGAGAACTGCAGTTTTGTGCTTTTTAGCACTCATTAGCCCGGAATAGGAATCACATGATCTGGAGGCGAAAAACCTCTTAAGGGAGCCAAGAGAGCCAAACTGGTAGCTAATGTACAATTAGCACACCAGATAAGTGACCGCAGCAATGGTGCGGTTTAACTCGAGTTGAACAAAGTCAGAGGATTCAGGAGCAATCAAACGGTTGATGAGATGTTGTTGCATGAGAGAGAAATAGTTAAAAAAGTCTGAAGAGGCTCAGAAAATTGAGTTAATCTGAGAGCGATGTCTTTAGCTGCCTGTGATTGGTGTCGTTACCCTAATGTGTAAAATAATTTTCTAGTAAAAGGAACATTAGTTTTTAAAATTTACGTTTTAAGAAAATCGCACTTGAAAGCAAAATTGCGCGTACATTGTATTGCATTTCTGCTCCATTAATATTAAATTGAGTCATGATTTTGGTGTCGCTTGAAAGCTCTCGATTTGAATAATTTTAATATTCGCAACTCCAATAAGCTATAGGGGGTGCTGCAGCCAATGTCTAATGGTGGATGAAAAAGGTAAAACAAACAAATGCTGTATCTTATAACTTGCTTTAATGCTTAGTGAAAGACAGTAATTTTTCATCGTGTTTGTGGGAAGCTTTCTTTTTTATTCTTCTGAAATTATATTACATCATAAACTGTTTGAAGCCTGTAATTTACCCCAGAGGAAACACGTGGACTGGTATGTTTTACCTTTTTCTTTAGTATTGTTAATCTCCGCAAGGTAGCGTATTCGAGCTCTGGACTTGCGAATACTCAAACCTGTTTTGTGTGGTCTTTTTTTGTGTGATGTATGGATGCCTCAGTTGCCAAATCGATTAATTCCACTTTATAAAAAAAATCCTCATTTCTGCTTTAATAGTGCTTAATCACTTCTTAGAATGTGACTTTAAGCGAAACTTTTGGTTCAGTACATTTCTGATCCTGCGATGGCAGAAAATGTAACACGAGGCCCCATTCACTCCCATAGATAACACTATCTTCTTCATCACTTTTCTCGACTTTTTGTTTTATGGAGTTAACCGATTTGGCAAGTGAAGCATCCATATATGAAAATTTCATTCAAATTGGGACTCAACTTACATACTTATCTTTAAAACGAGTTCTTAATAGGGTAATTTTGAACGATTTTTTTAAAAATGTGATCCTTACCTGCCGCACAAAAACAGGTTTGAGTGTATATGAAACTAAAAAATTATTTTTTAAAAAGGTGTTAGGGTACCAACTACCCTTAAAATATTAAAATTTAATTTCGTTAATTTTTTCTTTGTTGTTTAGCATGAGTAAAAAATTTGAAAAGACAGATTGAAATTTAAACAATATTTTGACTTTAAGAAACACGAAATAATCAACTATAAAGCCTAAAAACGTGAAACTAAATAAAAAATAAAAAAATTGACTACTTTTGCTGCATTCTTTTGTTGCAAAAGCCTGTAGTTTTCCAGAAGTCGACTTAATTTCTTTAAAAAAAGTAACTATCAATTTGCATAATTCATGTTTACTCTGATGTTTTTACATTGATATTTTTCAAAGATTTTTGAGGATTAAATATTTCAAAGCACAAAAAATATGTGAATTTTTAGCTATTCCCACTGAATTGTCGTTCCTTTAATACATGAGTAAAACTACTTGAAGCAAAAATACTGACATTATCGTGATGTTTTTTGTTTGTAAAAAAATCCTTAAGTTTTAATAATTTCGTCGCTTATGTGCTCATTATTTCAATTCATCACTTGAACTATTAGGAATTCGCCATTTAGATGATAACTATGCACAAGAAAAAGAAATACAAAAACAAATTCACTTACGTAATTTGACAACATATTAACTTTTAAAATTATTTCCAATATCCCTAAGGGTTCTACTTATTTTCCAGACTGGAAAGTGTTGAATTTTCTGAAGTAAAATGTCGAACAGAATATTCAAATGAAAACTTTCTTTACACCATAAAGCAGCTTTAAGGTAGTCTCCAAAGCTAAAAAATTGGGAAACTTCTTTTTCATATTTTACATTATTTTTTATGTTTCATAAATTATTCAAATTACTTGGATCAGTGTTTGCATTTTTCATTTTCCCTTAAGAGAACATAGTTACTCTTTTTCTCTTACAAAATGTGCGTTTGTTTATTAAAAAGAAATATTTTTATGCCAAGTAATGTATGCAGATGAAAGGTTTTTACATTAGACAAAATGCAGGAATGTTAATAGGTTAACATTTTCTTGTTTTCATTTAGTTATTTTTTTAATAAATGGTTTGCAGTTGCTAGGCTAATGTTACTGTTAAAATAATGATGTATTATTATCATTTATTTATTAAAATAAATGTGATAATATTATGTTTTACTACTTCTATAACTAATAAAACCAAAATTATAACGCATTATAATAATGATTTGCTACTATTAAAATTACGTAATTTTTTACAACATCGGAAGAATGCGCTATTATAAGGTTGCACAATTGGGGCAATGAGAAGCAAAGGGACGCAAGTGAACATTTTCAAGTTTTGAGTAGGGCAGACCGACCAGTGAGTGAACACCACCCAGTGAATGAACAGCGTGTCATTTTTTTTAAAAATAAGCTTCCAATTTTTTTTTCTAAATAAATTCACTACAAAAGCGTTCTTTATTGATATTCTAAGCTATCTGACACCTGATTGGTTAATTTGGATACGCATTTTTTTCCTGAAAAAAATTTGAAATTTTTACTGCCGTGAATCTTTTTTTTTCTCTTTCAAAATAATGAGGCTGGTTTCGTGCTATCAATTATTTTCATAAATATTATTTTTATTAATAAATTTTATTTTTCAACTCTACGAAAGAGAAATTGAGTACACATATTTAGGCTATGGATTTAAATTGTTTCAGTCAATGCAGAATGCGTAGATTTTCATGTAGAGGGGTGTTCAGTCACTGGGTACGAAAAATTGCGAAAACCCAGTGAATGACCACTGGCAAAATTTATTTTGATTTAAAAATAAATTTGAAGTTTCTTTGAGATATTTTCATTTTCCTACTTTTTTGTAATGCATATAGTTTTATGTGCTTATTTATTTGTGTATTTCATTATATATTTTATGATTTCTTTATTTTTGCCTTCGCAAACAATGCACTTTTTACTGAGTTTTATCTTTTATCTATCTATATCTCCATCTCTATATTACCCAACCTACCTACATATCTATCTATCTATCTACTTATCTATTTTACCGCTCTCACTATCTATCTACCTATCTATCTATCTATCTGTCTGTCTCTGTCTGTCTGTCTAGATTTCTACCTATCTACATCTATCTATCTATATCTTTATCTCCCTTGATCGATAGGCAGGTAGATAGAGGGATAGAGAAATAGAAATATATATATAAAGAGAGAGAATTGATAGGTAGATATGTATGTATGCTTGTATATCGACAGATAGATAAATAGATAGAGGAAGATATAGAGATATATAGATAAGTAGATAGATAGATAGGTAGATAGATAGACAGGTAGATAGACAGGTAAATAGATTGACAGGTAGATAAGCAGGTAGATAGATAGATAGATAGATTAGGACAATAAATTGGTAGATATTTAGATGTACATACAGATAAATAGTTATATAGTTAGGTAGATAGACAGATAGATAGATAGATATATAAGTAAATAAATGTATGGATAAGTGGATAGATAAGTAGATAGATAGATAAGTAGATATATAGGTACACCGATAGATAAGTAGATAGATAGCTAGATATAAATAAGTAATGAGATAGATAGATAAATATATAGTGGCTAGATATAGATAAGTGGAGAGATAGATAGATAGATAGATAGATAGATAGAAAAATAGATAAGTGCACAGATAAATAGGTATATTGACAGAGATAGACCGATAGATGTGTAGATAGAAAAATATGTTTTTAGATTAATCGATAGATATACAGATTGACAGATGGAGACATTGAAACATGTATCGAAAAATAGGTAAATAGCTTAGTAGATAGAAAAATAGAAATTTATATAGATAGATGGATAGAGATATAAAAAGATAGATAGATATAGGTAGATAGATAAATAGATATAGATAGTTATATAGATAGATAGATAGATCTCAAAGAAACTTAGTTTTTTTTTTGAATCAAAATTTATCATGTTCATTCACTGGACCAATTTGTGTTCATTTATTGGTTGGAGGTGTTCATTCACTGGGTCATTGTGCCATTTTTTCTTTAAACACCTAAAAAAGTCGGAAGCGGTACCATTTAGGTTCCCGGGATTTTTTTGAGATATTTACATGGATCAATTAAAATGTTTTAACTATCACGATCTGTATAGTATAGAATGTAAAATTACTAGCATTTTTTAAAAATGAAATTGTGCTTAGCTGTTCATTCACTGGTCGGTCTACCCTAAAACGCGTTTAAAGATTAGCTCCAAGATAGGCTTTCATTGAAATTTTTTTCTAAATCATACTGTGTAGCAGCAACTACCAGGGCTACTAGTGCCATGTCTTGCCCCAAGACAGAGGAGAGGTTCACCTACCATGTGTATTGGTTATCTCCAAAATTTTAATTTTGCCACTTGCGTCACTTTGCTTCTCACTGTCTCAATTGTTTCTTAAATAATTGTCTTAAAAATGCAATATTTTTAATGTTGCTTATCAGTACTACTTTGTTTCCATGAAAAATAACGAAATGAAATTATTGTTGTTCGGTGAGGTCTTTGAATCTGGTTTAACGTAAGCTTATCGGCTGATTGAAGAGCAAGTGTCATAACGCTTAACGTATGTAGTATTTTCAAAAGCTTTCGCAAAACTAGTCAAAATTATATACTACCTATCTGCTTGGCAAATGCTGCCAAAACTAATATTATTTTAATTTAAAATTTAATGTGTCATTTTTTATATAAAACAGGTCATTAACGAAAGTTGAAAAGTACACTAAAAGGAGAAGCACATTAAAAGGTAAAATTAAAGTATGATTAGCCAAGATGGCAACAGCTGCTTTAGCAACTGAAACTTTCTTTCGATGTTGCCAATATCCATATTACTGTAATTTAAAATTGCAATTTATTTACAGATTGCTTGACATACTTTTAAGGGCACTTACTTGTAAATTTACAGCAACTTCAAATCATTGTTACGTTTCCTTTTAAAGTAATAAATGGAACTAGATCATAATTTAACTTAAACCTCTAACCAAACTTAACCAATACTTAACCAACAATAACTTAACCAAAACTGTTCTGATGCGCCCCAATTTTCCAAAATAACCATTTTCTGAAATTTAGAAAAACTGTCTTGCTTTAGTATTGTTAAATGACACAGATTTCGATTACAGGAAACGCAAATTAACTCTTTTCTTTTATAAGAAGGAGTCACGGTATTTCTTTCCCATTATTAAAATAAAAGCAATGAATATTTTTTACAAACCTTTGAAAGCCTATTTATTCCATATTCTATAATTAATTTTCAAAGAACGAAATGTTTTGTGAAAATTTTATTTTATTTCTTAAAGAAAAAAAACTTCGAAGGGAAAGCAAAAAAAGAAAAAAAAGCAACTTTTTTAATTTGTTCTTATGCTTTCAAATAGTTTTTTTTTTTTTGTAAATAACCGCAAACACCAGCTCTAAAAATATGTGAATTCATATGCTCATATGCTTATTTGAAAATATTCTGTCATCAATTACACTATTAAGTAATTAAATTTTCTTCAACAATGTCGAAAATTTTTTAGTAATTTATCCAAAGCACTTTTCCAAAGCACATTTTTGTTAAATATATCGTACCAACTACAAATATTATTTCTTCAATTCTATATCTCTGAAAAAGTTTCTTATTATTAAAAAAACATATCAATATATTAAATAAAAATAAAATGAGATGACTGAGAAGAAATTTCAAAATTTTGCTTAAGATTCGGATGACTTCGCATGCGTAAACTAAAGCCACTCACAGCCTTTAAAATAAATTAGTGTTCACACATACTATACAATATACCAAACAGCACGTTATCACATCCTGAGAGTGCAGTTTCGTTCTTATTAGAACTCCTCAGTCAGGAATAGTGAATAACTGAGCTGGAGACAGATGTCATATCATTGAAGCTGAGCGTGCCAACTAACTGGTGGATTAATTGACTTTATCTACCAGTTTGTTGGCACTCTCAGCTTCAATGAGATGACATCTGCCTCCAGTTCGGTTATTCCTTAGTGTAGAAAATAGTAAATGGAAGAATCTAGTCCAATCATCGGCTTAGCAAAGTTTAGGCTAAGACCTTAAATCACGTGACTTAACAACGACGAATGGTTGACACATTTTGTGTGAAATTGTCGAAAGAAAGCTGTTTTCTTCTAATGCTTCGCTTTGAAATCTATCACATGACTTGGTGTCTTTGATTCACGAATGAACGTTTTCACTCCCTCCATTTTTATCCCTTTTCGATATGTTATTCACTATTCCTGACTGAGGAGTTCTAATAAGTACGAAACTGCAGTCTCAGGATATGATAACTGGTCTGTTTGTTATATTGCATGTAGTTCTGGACTTAGCCCGACTAAGAAGCGGTAACTTACTGCTAAACACACACAATAGTTTCGCAGAAAAAACTTCTCTCCTCTATAATGTTGAGTCAAAATGGTACAATTTTAAAGGTTGTTTTTTTTTTAGAGGTATAGCACTTTAGGTTCAAATAAAACACCGTTAAATGATGTAAATCGCCATAAGTTTGACTTTATTCGAAAGAAGATTCTTTGCCATTTTTATTTAAATGTGATTTCTGGTATATGACTCTTCGGCTGGCTTGGAGAAAGTCTAATCGAGAAGTTCAATTTCCTATCACTTTTTGCAGCAATGGGGGCCGTATGTGAGTGATATGTGGTGAATGTTCTCGTCCAAGGTGTCAGCCGTCTGTGGCTTATCGATGTAGACCTGAGACTTCACACAGCCCCAGAAAAATTAGTCCAGCGTAGTTAAATCGCATGATCTTGCATGCCAATTCACGGGTCCATTAAGAAAAAATTATTCGTTCACCAAAAGTTTCCTTCAATAAATCAATTGTGACACGAGCTGTGTGGCATGTTGCACCGTCCTGTTGTCTATTCATGATGAAATGGCAAACCAAACTAAACACAAAACAAGTGACAACCATCAAAATGTCCCACAGATCAAACAGTGTTCCGGACTTAAAGTTCTAAACCTCTAAAAAAAAAGCACTCTTTATTTATTAAAAATTCTATTTTTTTTCTTTTTAGAGTCGAGGAGTAACTTTCTCTGCCCTTTCTCAAATAAAAGAAATTCGGAGAGACTAAAAAAATACTCTGTGAAAGGTTGATATAGTTCATTAAAAAATATATATTTAATTTGAATATAAGCATAAAAGTTTTCAAAAATAGTTTTCTCTCCTCTGCATGTAAACCGAAAATGGTACAATCTAAGAAAAGGCATTTTAAAAATATTCCTTTTTACCTTTTCTAGAGCCGAAAAATATTTCTTGTCTGCCTCTCCTCAAAAGAAAATAAAAATCACTGAGACTAAAAAAAACCACTCTATTTTAAGTTCACAGTTTATTAAACAATAGATATTTAATTTCAATGTGCACATAATAGTTCTTCGAAAAAACCTTTTCTTTCCTGTGTATGTAAAACAAAAATGATGGAATCTAAGAAAAATTTCTACTTAAAATGTATTTTTTTTTTCTTTTCTACAGTCGAAAAGTATTTTTTGTCCGCCCCTCTTCACCGAAAAGAAATCCACTGCAACTAAACAAACCACTCTCTTCAAGGTTGACTGAACGAGAAAAACTTTTCTCCAGATTTTCCAGCGAATGCTCACCCACTTGCATTTGCATCACAACCGTAACGGAAACTCCGACATGAGAGGCTCGGGATGGGACCCAGCAGAACTCTCCAATTCGATTCCGAACGCACAAAGAACTATACGCGGGGCACGACTCAATGCAGTAAGTCAAGTGGAACTGAGGCGTAATGCATATACGTTAGCGGGAAATGTAGGAGGGACTTTGTGTACTTTGGAACAAGTAGGGGGAGGACAATTAGTGGAACAAATAGCCGATAGGGTTGCAAGAAACAATTTGAAACGGGTGTTGGCGGGTTGTGTGGGATCTGTTCCCACATTCGAAAATAGAAGCCCCCCCCCCTTCACACAACAACTTTCTTTTAGAGTTTACTCAGATGATTTGAATTAAGTTCGTATCTAAATTTACAATATTTGCATTTTACTTAAATGAATTTCAAATAAATAAAATGCTAATGAGTGAATAAATGAATGCACAATAAATAAAATCGTTTGAGATGTTATTTTTAAATCTGGAGAATTGAAAAGTCATTTTCTATTCAGTATGTATTTTTCTGTGATATCTTTAAAAAATTCTGATAAATCAATTGCATCTTTTTCTTCTTGATTTTTTGTTTTTGTTTTTGAACTTTATCGCAGAATAATCGTCGGCGTTTTGTTACTATTTGAAGTTTTATGCTAAACTTGGAATAGCATGAATTTCTGTGTTATCACCAAGTGCATGAAAAAGTTCATGTCAAGTCAAGTAAGCTCTCAGATTGCATCAAGTGTGATAGTATTGCACAAAGAAGTTACTATATGTAAATCACTTTATTACTTGCCCTGATCGAGCAGAAATTTGAAACTTGAATGTAACTAGCACAAATTGGAAAGAATTTGTACTTCTTTTGAGACAGGAGGTGGTAGTAGTAGTTCTGACATATGCTCCTGTAGAGCATGATTTATTTAAAATAACTTTTCAACGAGATCCTACTTAGGGTTTGAACTTAGCTCACGTTTTATTTAAGACTTCAAAAAGTCTGCATACATCCCTTTGCTTTTCGTTGCCTCATAAAGTATTTTTTAATTCATTGCAAGCAAACCAATCACTTAGAGAAAAGCAAGCTTTGACGGGACAATAGGAATGCCTATGAGGCCAATCTGTAGAAGATGGGGA
Source organism: Uloborus diversus (assembly GCF_026930045.1). Lineage (NCBI taxonomy): Eukaryota > Metazoa > Arthropoda > Arachnida > Araneae > Uloboridae > Uloborus > Uloborus diversus. The sequence continues at coordinate 17,486 of NW_026558105.1, read as the reverse complement.
CTCAAACTCAAACAATCATACCCATTCATAAGACAAAATATCACCGCAGCAACAGGGTGAGAAAAATCATTAATAACTCATTTCGAACTATAGTGCATTCAGCGAGAAGAGATAGTGTAAGTAAACAAAACTTGGAGATACCTTTGTCTGCATGTTGCTGATGTTGAAAACAGCGCTGATCAGATAAGTGAACATGAACAGAATCACCAATCCAAGGAGCAATTCATGAAAGTCGCAATTGTTGGCACCAAAAATCAACTTTTTATTTATGTCTTCTATCACTTCATTTTGAATGAACTATAATGAGACATAAAGTAAGAAATAACAACGTCAAAAAGCAAAAATTTGCAGATTAGTGCAGACACGTGTTTCGGCGTTATGAAGAACGTCTTTTTCAATGCTGAAGAAATGAGCTTATGGATGAAAAGACATCCGATAGAAGTCAAGAGCCAGAAAAGCAAACAGCTTAAAAGATAAAAATAGCGGATTAACCAAACACCAATGCGAAAATTATAAACCAATGAAGAACCGATAGGAATACAAATAAAGGGTATTTATTTTGCTTGGTTTATTTTAAACTTTTTTGTCATGCGGTTGAGATATCCCCCTTTTCTTCCATTCATCTTTATTTTTTCTTTTTTCAAAAATCTTTGCTTTTGTTTGTTTCATTCCCTGATGTTTTCTGTTACATTCTGCTTTTTCTTGTCTTGCGGTTAACGGTTATTGACACTTCAGTTTGAGTATTGACACTTCTTTTTTCAGTTTTATCGTACCTGAGAGAGAGCTCTTGCCCTTCGTTTGCATTCCTATTGGTTCTCTATTGGTTTATAATTTTCTCAATGGTTAATCTGCTATTTTTATCTTTTAAGCTGTTGCCTTTTCTGGCTATTGTCAGACGTCTTTTCATCCATAAGCTCATTTCTTTTGCATTGAAAAAGGCGTTACTTATAACGCCGAAACACGTGTCTGCAGTACTCTGCAATTTGTGCCATTTGACGTTGTTATTTCTTACTTTACTTTTCAGCAGAAAGTGGTTCAAGTGTCTTATAGTGAGGTAGGTACTCCAACACATCTCCTTTAGCTTCGGTTGAAAGGTAGGAGGAAAATCGTCTCTTGAATCCAAATTTAACTATCATTTTTGCCGTACTGAAGGTTGTTTGATTGTAGGTTGATTAGTTATAGGTTGTATGATTAGTTTTCCCTCTATTCCGCAAAATTCAGGTATCCACTATAGTGCAATAGGGTCGATCCAGGTGCTACATCCGAAACATTTTGAAAACTTCTGTATGTTTTCAAAGTTTTTACTTTCAAAGAGCAGCAGAAAAGAAGGCGTAACCTTTTCCTATCGTTATATATAATTTGATCACTGCATTCTATTTATTTATTTGTGTTATGAAAACTTAAAGTTTCGGTAAACGGTTGGTTTACCAAACATCATTAGGAAGTATTAACACATTTCTCTTAGAAATGTGTTCTGCCTTTGACTTAGAAACGAGGTGTTTCTGCAGAAAACGTATCGCGATTTTTGATGAGCTCTGTAATGCATTTAGAAAATATTAAAAATAATTAATCTTTCAAATTCTGTGAAAAATATCTCTTCCAGAAAGGAAACAAATCTTAGATCAAAAGTAAAAATTTGTTCTTTTCGTTTTTATGTCCCATAATAGCTACAGTCGGACCTCCGTATATCGAACTTCCACATATCGAAATTTTCTATATATAGAAATCCCAGCAAATTTCTATGTTCACTACATCGAAAAATTGTTTCTATATCGAAAAAGTCTCTATATATCGAAATTTTTTTCGAGACATTCGTAGGTTTTTTTCCACTTTAGACTGTTTGTCTTATGAAAAATGAAGGTTAGCGGAGAAAACTATAATCACTAAAGGTTGCTACGAAACTCATAAGGAAAATGGGGTTCAGGGGTGTGTAGATAGGGTCGTTGTTCCGTTCTGGAGTTTTTACATACCCTCAAGTTTATTTCAAATCTTAGTTGCAACCAGTAACACTAAAATCAGTTTCAAGTTATCCCTTTTGTCTGTTGATTATCATTCCCAGTATTTTTAGCTTCAGTAAAAATCATTCAAGTTAAATAGATTGATTTTTTACTTTTCTCTCGATTACATTGTTAAAACGAAAATCCCCTATTGTGGCGGTTCAAGTTGAATTTCCGAAGAATGAAGGTGTATGAAGGAGCAAAAATGTAATTTCTGTTAAATTTTTAATTATTAACTTTCATTTAATCCGATGCTCGTTTAAATTAGCAGTTGGGTTTCATGCACGAAAATTAGTTTTAATTTTAATGTTTTAGGATATTTTTATGATAAAATAAGATTGTTTCTATATATCGAAATTTCTATATATCGAATTTTTTTCCGGCAATTTGCTACTTCGATATATGGAGGTCCGACTGTATATTATCCCTCTAAAAATGGATAAAGTGTCCTAATATACATCCTCAGATAGTTCGCCAACCTCCACCCCCCCCCCCTTTAGCTGACCCCATCTGCCACCCCTTTTAGAAAAAAAATATTTTTCTATCTTTTCAATGTCCTTTTACATGTTCAACATTTGCGCTAATGCCTCCAAAGTAGCGGACTGTCAAAGCATAAATATATTGTAGAGCTCTGTTACAGAGAGGGTGTTAAGAATACAATGGTTCTATTGTGTTCTATTGTGTTGGTACACCCTCTTCGACACCTGGATACCACACTTTAGGACAATGTAGATGGGGAGATTAGAAAATAAAATAGGGAGATGTTTACCACGAAGCGTGCTACGAGTTACAGCTTTAATGTTGACTTTTATGTTCCATGATTTCATAATTTCTTTGACAATGTTAACTTTTAGAAATTATAGCTATCTATAAACATGTAAAATATTTTAAAACCTGCAACTAATTTTGAAGACCGAGTTTTTAGATATTTGTGCTGCTATTTGTTAACCTTGAAAGGTTTTGAGTGATAAAATATGAATTCACTGTAATAGTGCACATTAACTTTGTCAGATTAAATCGATTGCTGTTCATTTTCATTTCCAAAACCGTACTTTTAGCTTATACTTATTTTCCTTTTTTAAAGTGGAAAAATGATTTCAAATATAAGCTTTTTATAAACTAGAAACATGAAACATAACTGAAACAAGGAATAATATGTGAAAATACTTATTGTGTTTAAGTCATAAGCATCACTAAAAAACCTTTCGAAACGTTTTCTATATTATTTGACTAGTCAATTTCAACAAGCACGGAAACTGGTCGAATTAGAAAAGTTCCATTTATTTAAGCATTTTTAATTACCCCAAAACTACTTCTAAATGAAATTCTTTAAAAACTTTTACTTAACTACTTAATCTGTCCTTTCAGTTTTTGTGGGATAAGATTTTTAATGAATGACAACAACAACTATGAATAATAAAAGGTGTCCCAAAGTTTACGTAAAATTTGAATTTTCTGCCATTTTTGCAGTAAATTGTTGGCAACCCTGAAAAAAGAACAATTTGACAGATGAGAGTTTAGGGTAAATAAAAATGGAGCGTTATACGATACAACAGCGTGTTTTCATTTTTGAGCAATATTTCAAAAACAATGAAATTTGAGGTTGGTCAGGCAATAACTGTTACTGCAGTTCAATATCTCGTCTTGATAACACAGTTCTTTCAGCCAAAATTTGATGCTATTGAGATGGCCAATATGTAGCTACAACAAGATGGTACCACATGCCATACAGCCAGTGAAACCATTCCATTAATGAGCGAAACACTTCCTGGTCGTGCACTCTCTCGTTTGGGTGATCAGAATTACCCCCCATATCGCGTAATTTAATGCAATTAGATTTCTTCTTATGTGATTATTTGAAGTCAAAGGTTTATGTCAACTAGCCTACAACTATCCGTGCCTTACCGTGACCGAGATATCGAGCACCAGTAACAGTTACTGCTTGACCAGCATCAACATTTATTATTTTTGAAAAATTGTTAAAAAATGAAAACACGTTGTCGTATCGTACAACTCTCTATTTTTACTAATCTTAAACACGCTATTTTTACTAACCTTAAACTCTCTGCTGTCAAGTGTTTTTTTTTTTTTTTCTAGTTACCAACAACTTAAAACACAAATGGTAGAAAATTAAAATCTTGCGTTATTTTTGGAGCACGCTTTAGCAATCGTAAAGTTAACTCTTGTTCTTTCTGATCCCTTATATAACAGCGATGCTAAATGATGTCCATGATTTTATAAGTTTTACAACAATCTACTAAAGGAAGAGGACAATCCAGAACATCTCGAACGTTTAGAGTGTCATACAGTCAAAAAAATGTTGTAGATGTTTACATACTGCGGTATTTAGGAACAAATGATATGAGATAAAAAAAAAAAACTTGTTGGCTTATTCGAGCGTCTGAAAAACTATTTTCGCACTGCTAACTAACATTTTTTAGGAGTAATGCTCTGGACATGGTGTTCTGTGATTATTGTTTCTACAATTGTCTAACTCTGCAAATTTTGCAAATTTAGACAAAGGTCCTCATATCGCATGTTGCCATGACTCCTTTATAATGCTCTTCTGAAAATACTTTACACCATTAATTTTCGTCACATGCATATTGTTTCAACATTATTCGCAGTGTTTTAAATGCTGATCGATTTGCACAAAGAAAAGGTGAGTGATACCATTCAAAAATTTTGAATTCTTACAATGTAACTTTAACTATGAATATTTCGGAGCTTAAAACCAACACAAACTCTAGCGCATACTTTCAAACAACCATGTGCGAAATTTTAGTTTGATTGGTTCTGCAGATTGGCTACTATACGGCTGAATATATAGGGGAAGATTTTTGAAATAACCTTTATTTTTTAAAATAAACAATATTATTATTCAGTTCAATTCCACATTTCAAAAAAGTAATAGTAGGGGAAGCTGCTGTACTCATGGACAAAATTTACTTTTCAATTTTTGCTGGTCTCTGTGAATCTATAGTCGATCGGTAACATTTTCTAGCAAAACCTACAACTTATCATCTAGTTTGGTAATTTTTAGCAGGTGAAAATTTCAAAGTTTTCATCTGCAAATTTTTTTTCTTTCAAATCACCTTTTTTGTCCGTGGGTACAGCACTCCGTTCACCCCACGGAAAGAGGTCTTTGTACCCATGGACACATACAAAATATATAAATTAATAGGTCTGAGGTACTCTTAGTTACACTTAAAACATTTTCATAAGCCATTTTATATTGGAATGCTTCAAACATCCATTGAAAATAACATTAAACAAAAAAAAACGAACCGAAATAAAACTTTATAAATTAACCGAGTACCCAAGATTCCTTTCCTCTTTTAATTATCCTTAATTCAACATCAGTGAAATCTTAAAAAAAAATTATGACTCTTAAGAGAGCCTAATATGTTAAACAAAAGCTTAACTCGATACATGACTAGCAGGGGTCTCTATGTGCCTATATAATGACTTCAATTTATATGAAAATTGAAACCTTCAACAAAATTAACTCATTACAAAAAACTTATTTTAAATTAACCCAAGAAAACCCAAGAAAAGTCGATTTCAAATGAAAACAGCTGGGATTGACGGTTTTAGATCCTAATCCTACAATAGGTTGGGGTAACTTCAACACTATATCTTCAAGCTCTACATTCAAATTCATCACTGTTGTTGAAAGTAAATTTCGGACGTTGATGACAAGGTACCATTTTGAGGTACTTCACATTGTAAGAAGACTTAGGTGTGACCCAAGGACATCAAAAATTGCCGTCCGTGGGTACAAATCGTTATTTGTCCTTGGATACAAAGGTACGCCATTTTGGTTTTGCAAGCCAATCACATAACAGGACAATAGTTTCACGACAGTAAACATAAGAAGCAACTCCTTGAAAACATAAAGCAGCATGAAACCTACAACTATAATGAATAACTAAATCCACGACGTACGAAAAAAAAAAGAAAATAAATTGCATATGTTTTTTTTTACTTTGATCCTACTAAAACTGAAAAATTGTGATAGATTCTTACCTGTTCGTTTGATTTCATTGAAACATTCGAAGGTACTAGAAAAGGCTGATACACACGTGTTGACCTCCCCCCCCCCCCTCCGATCACTCTCAATAATACCCGGAATTTCCCGGCCGACGCCCGTAGATACAACCGTCCGTGGGTACAAGCAGCTTCCCCAACATCTCAACGTAACCATTTTATTAACTATTTAAGTATTTATGTTGAAATTTTACGTCATTTAAACAAAATATCGTACAATTAATCAAATGCCAATAATAGTTGAAGTTTAAAAAGACACTCCATTTTTAAACAATTGATTATGCATCTAAATTCAAATATTTGTTCATGAAGTTTGGATTAATTATGAAATACAAGTTGAAAATTTCTATCCCGTGCAATAAGTTCATCAATAAAAATTACCGATGTCGCACAAGAGATCCAAGTAATAATCGAATTTGTTAAAAATTAATTACCCTTATCTACATTTACCGATTGGATCTCTCTCTTTGTTATTTCATTTTGTTCTCTTCAAAATTCTCTCGCCATAAATCTTAATTTCTGAACCAGATAACATTCTTTTGCCGCGTAAAGGATAACATTATTTATTCATGTTGTTTATCTCTCTTAACGACATTGCATCAAATTTTACTCCCCTGGAATAATTCTTTCCAATTCCTCTCCGTTGTAAACAAATTACAGTAACAGATAATTGTCTTTTCGATAGTCTCAAATGCGAAGGAATTTTATGAAAGAATTATTAATTAATTCAATGGCATCTAGCGTATCTCTTTAAAGTAGAATCGCATAAGATGTTCCAATGGCAACATATACTTTATTTAAGAAAAACGTCGGGCTTTAATTGCTGTAATGGTAAAAATTCGATTTCTCTATCTGCGGTTGCATGTTGAAATCGTCTTTGAAAGCTATCTGAGATGTTTTCGAAATGCGTTCTTGAAAAGCCTTAAGCTAATTGGAATCAAACACTGTAAGGCAGTGTAGGAAAATGCTGTTAATACTGTATTGATCACTGCCGCAACATTTGCTTGAAACTTTTCAAAACTCCATATGAGTTTAATTGGATTGTGAAATTTCTAATCAAGTTCTACTTTGAGAAATTGGCGTACATCAAGCAATAAATCTGCGCTTTTAGTCTTAAGATTATATTAAGTAAAGCAATCATATAACCCTTTCTAAAATTATCAATATCTTCAATTTTGAAAAAAATATATGAACTATTTTATAGACCTTTATTATAACTTTCTCTGCCATATGAGGACCAAGATTTTATATTGTAGACAAAAACTAAACAAAAAACGTTAAAGCGATTGAAAAGTTAGTTATCATTAAAAATAAAAAAAAAAATGATTTTATTTCAGAACTTCAGTAAGTATGGGTCTCTAAATTTCGGGCTTTTGAAGATTTTCAAATGAAGCAGGTTTTAGTGGTTTTCCCTGATTCAAATCATCCGTTTAAAAGAGTTTAAATTTTCACTACTTGGGAGAATCCATCCCTTGCTCATTTCACTATCCAACCTCAGTTCGCCCTAGCGATGGCTCAATGCTGTTTGCTGCGGTACCAGTATTGACCTGGTAGACATACAGTACGGAGAAGATACGAGCTACAGAGACACACACACACAGACAAATGCGAACAGGTTGCAATGGAATAGATGCACTTGTTACTCTCTCCCCCTGTTGCTCTTAACAATCAGCGATGCTTTTGAAGATCTTTAGGATTGTTTGACTCATTACATATCTTAGGTAAGAAAAAAAAATCCCTGCTACACGTTTTATTTCGTAGTTGTTTGCAGTTATCCTCCTAGAAATTTTAAATTGTCAATAGTTCTTTGTTATAACACTTAGTGTTGTTATATAATTTTTCTATTCAGCAATAGTTAAAAATAACCACAATCGGATTCTAAAAGGTAACAACGTTTAATAACAAACTAAACATTTTGAAGAAAATACTGTTTGATCCCGAATAGATGAAAAGACTAACACCCGGTTTACAGGCGTAAATGGGGTTCAACTAGTTTGCAGGGATGCCAGTTTGCCTTTACAGATGTGTGTTAGCTTCTAAATTAAGCAGAGTCACATTAAGATGAAAGAAACACTCGCAAATCCTTCCTTTTCTTCTGATTTAGGTAAAATTGTCTTAACTGGCCGCTGGTCAATTCCTTTCCAAACGTGGTGAGACTAAAAAGGCATTAACTTGGTTTTCTCTAGAATTATTAAGGTTGGAGACTTCCTTCATATCAATGCAAAAGTAGTTTGCAAATATGGTAACGGTGCTCATAGTGTATGTGGTAAAACTCGAACAAGGTAGAAAACATGAAAAGTTTTGTGGTGATGGAACTATAAGAAATTTCATGGAACTGACTTCTCATTGACCTCCTTTAGACTATGGAACATCCAGGGAGTGTTTCTTGAGTTGCAGAAAGTGATTCAATGTGACTGCGGAAGTACATTTATTACATTGATTTTATCTTTAAATTTTAAATGTACCTTATTATTGACGTGAAATTTCAAGAACTGTGTGAAAGATAATAAAGAAATGAATATATTCCTTATGTATAAATAAAATATGGATGAAGGTGGAAAAAAACACACTGAAGTAGTGTAACAGCCGAGCGCTGTATCGTCTTGTTTTGTGGAAAACGAAAAAACTTTTCTCTTATTGAAATACAGCCTGTTAATAAAGTCTTGCACAAGTGAAAAAAAAATACTAAAAAAATATTAAAGATTTATGCATACTTTTTTAATGTTTTTGCTTTGATCTTTATCTCTCCAAGTTTTCCCCCCATTAATACAACACTTGCTAAAGATCTGCAATTGGCTTGGCCATCGAAAAATGAAAATGGTTTTTATGAAAAAAAAAAATCTCCCAGGGTCTCCTCGAAGGGTTTTAAGAGTCAACCCCCCAAACTTTTGGCTTTTAATGTATGTTGTCGATACTACTATGACTGTCTATATCCAGATAAGGGCAGTTATGACTAAACATTCACCGTACCCCCCCCTCCCCCAGGTGATAAATTTGCACCGTGCCAGTGTGCCTGGTCCAATATTAAAAATTGTCTCAATCTTCTCAGAAATAGAAAAAGTTCATACATAGAAGTCTCTTAACTTAGGGAAAGAATATTTTTGATATTAGGAACAGAAGAAAAAAAGAATTACGTTTAAATTTGACTTACTTTTTAAAAAAAATATATAAATATTCTTTTCCAGTGCAAAACTTTAAAAACACCTTATACCTCATGCAAGCGGATATCTTCCATAGATGACAGAAAATCGACAATGTCATTTTCCATGCGGGGAGGGGGGGGCGACCGAGGAAGAATATTTTACTCTATTAAAGGATAAGAAGTAACTTCCTTTCTTTTAAATTTGGGACTTTATTAAAAGCGAAGTTGACGCACGACTAGGAATTTGAAAATTAAATTCAGAAACTGTCGACGCTTTTCGGAGGTAACCGCAAGAGAAAGGAAAGGAAAAAAAAAAAGTGAAAAGAAATCCAATTTTTTCCGCTGATCTTAGATTGCATCTTTCGACCACAGGTGCCTGCATAGGGGTCGAGTGTCACAGAAAGAGAGGGAAGCGGAAAAGAAAAAAAAGAATCCATCATTTTCCCCTTTTATGTCTTCATTTTATCCCTATACCGACTTTCAGAGAAGCTCCTGACATTTGGAAGAACTCGTTTTAAAATGATGGATGTCTGGAAATGGTTATGGATGATTTTTTCAATGATTTTCCGTTTTTCCATAGTGATCATTTCTTTCTGATGATCCAGATTCAGGTCAACAGTGTCCATTCCTAAGAATGAAGTGCGATTTTTTTTTGTTCGATAAGAAATATTTTGTGATTGCGGGGAATGGGTTGATGCGGTTATCAGTTATTTTTATCAAATAAAGATTTGAAATATTTCGATATATATAAATGACGCTTGAAAAATTAGAGGAGGAATCAAATGTATAAAATTAATTCTTATTAACGCTAGACTGTGAAAAATGAAGCCATGGCATACTTAAAAATGGCCCTTTCGTACTATTTGGCGTGTGAGGAAATTATTATAATCGTTGATATTAACTATTCTCAAGTCCCGGTGAGTGGTGATATTTAAAATGATACTGATTTTAAACTTTTCGCTACCATTTGGACATTAAGTAAAGTCAGTCAATATAACAGTACTTACTGATATCTGGTATCTATGTTTTTGTTTCTTCATGCATGATTCCGACATCTGCGAAGAGTGCCGGAATTCGTTGACTAAGGCCTCCTGCATACAATGCGGTTAGTTGAATCAATGTATCGAAAAAGTTGTCTTTACGTGAGACAACTTAGTTGAATCAACTTTTCTTCTAATAACCCGAATCATTCGAAAAGCTGCTATACAACGCTATTAAAACTGAACCAAGTTGACTCAACTAGTTTTAAGAGCAAACGCTTGGCAATGTCCTAATGGGTTGAATCAACTAAAAAATTGATTCAAGTCATCGGAATAAGAACGGTAGCGGCAAATGTGCCTGGTGTGCCCAACGACTTTGCTGTCGTGTGAAGGATGTCGGACAATTCTTCCAATTTTCTACCTGGTTATTCATCGTGATAATTGCTCGTTCGAAAAAGTCTGTTCAACGTAGTTGCCCCGTGTGAAAATGACCTTAAGATATGATGCTTTGTGCAGTGATCAGAAACAGTGGATTGAGCTACAGTTGTGGGATTATAGGTGTTTCCTTGCTTCTCACATTATATATTTTTTTTACACCAGTGTAGTAACCGCGTTGTACCGTTCTTATCCATAAAAATTTTTTTACTATACAATCTATTATTTCTTTCGTGCTAGTATCAAGTACGTGCTTTTACAGTATTTACTCAAATTCCAGCTTTATTAATGCATGTGATTATTAATGAAAATCAGGTTGGAGAAGCGTGCTATATGGGGTAGGGTGGAATGTTGTGCAAGAAGAGCAATATGGGGCAAAGAAAGTTTTTTTTTCCTTCAGAAAAGGAAGAATTGAGAAGTGAAAGCATAGATGAAAATGGTGTTGCATGTTTCTGTTGCGCTGGGTGCTTTTCAAACAATCAGGAGGGGGGGGGGGCAGTGGTGTTGAGGTCAAAAATGCTTCAAATTATCTAACTACAATGGTAATTGAAGTGAACAAGAGTTATTTATGAAAGGCAAACGGTTGTTTCTAGTGTTATTTCTCAGGTATCACGTAATGGGAAGCATGCCGTATAAATAAAGCTTTTCCGAACTTTTTAGAAAATTAAAACTTGCCGTTAGTATTTTTCCTTTAAGCAATTGAACGCAAATGGTCACAACCCCAAAATCCAGAAGTTTAGTTTCAAGTTCAATATTGTTATATTTTCCTCGATTACGTTCGCTGTTGACGACAACAACAAAAGGTACTTCATATTTGGTTCTTTTACCGTATGGGCTCAGTGGATGGTTCAAAATGAATCTTTGTTATGTATAAAAGTAAAAATAACATAGATTTTAGCATTATTCTGTAAAATGACTAGCATGCAGCTTTTACCTATACCACCATAAAAACCGCAGTAAATATTGCGTCCTGATTTAAGGCAAAAAAAAAAGTTTTCGTTAATGATAACCAGTAAAAGGGGAATCTAACTAAGCTTAGACCGCACACTGGTAAAACTTTTATAGTTTAGATAGTTACTTTTGCACCTTGTTTTTCTTCTAGAAATAGTGCTCAAAGAAATTCCCGTTTCAAACTTTTAACATTTTGTAATGACTAAGGATTAACATATGTTGGAATCTTTCGATACTGGCGTGTTCAAAAAGTCCTAATTTACAATGAACTGAAAAGTAATATCCCGAAGAAAAGATAAGACTTGTTTCCAACAAAATAAACTCGCCCATCCCCATTATCACACGAAAAAAGCTTCCCATAAAAATAAGCAATCTATCCACAAGAAATGAGCGCAAACGTTCTCCCACAGTGTATCAGTATCCAGTTTCTCGCGAGAAAATTGAAAATTAATGAGCCAAGAAAATCAACCAACACACATCACTATCCACATGAGAGAAAAAAAACCACTTGTGGATTTATTTATGGCTGGACGGGTTCGAAGGCATTTCGCCTAATATGCTGACAGATCAGACACTTTCTAAATGACTCGGAACGTGAGAGAAATCCCTCTCCCTCAACGCGAAGAAATTGGGAATGTTTTGCTTTGCTCTCCCCCCCCTTTTTTTTCTTAGAAAACAGTTACAGCGTTTTTTTTTTTCGTTAGCTTGAGAATGTGTTTCAGTTGTTAAAAGTTCATGAGTGTATTCATGTGCAAAGCATTGTGAAATCATTATTTTGTTTATTTTAAGAGAAGATCAATAAACTTAAAAGAAAAACAAGTCGGAAAGAATAATGGTTGAGTTTTTATCACACATATACACACACTCATTTGTATGTACACATTTCTTTCTGATGGTTTCTTTTTTGTTTTGATATTGATTAATGATCCTCATACATATGGTATCGAATTCACTGATAGAGTAACGCAGACGTCATTAACAATGAAAATCGCGCTATGGCATGATAATTTTTATAATAAGTTTTGATAATGTTTGACATGCAGGGAAGGCTTTATTTTGACAGGGCTGAACTGGATCCGCTAACTTATCTGTTTCACTAGCAAGACTTATCTTAGGAGAATGAAGAAACGAAAAAGTGGTCCGCAATTTACGCTATCTACTGCAGTTTAGGGTTAGTCCACTGGAGTTAGGGTTCAAATTTCAACCATAATTTCAATCATCAAAATATCACCAAACAGGCAATTGCTCCGTTAAAATATAGAAGCACTTTTCAGCCGTCATACCTAGGAAGTGGAAATGTTTTTCAGTTTAAGATGTTTTAATGTATACATGTAATAATAAAAATGAAGAAACACAATAAAAAACTTGCAGTAAAAAAATCACGTCGGCCAAATGTGTAGAGAAAATTCAGGCACAGCTAAGAATATGAACCAATTGTACAGATAAAATAAGTTATAACAATATCTGCAACATATTGCAGATTACTGCTATAATCTGCAATTTTTGTGCAATTAAACGTTGTTTGCACAAATGTATTAAAACAACTTCAATTGCATAGGATACAGTAGTTTCTGAAATGCTTTTTGTTTCTTCAATTATTGTTTGTCTTATTATTATTATTATTATTATTTTATTTTTTTAGAATGGCAGCGTTGCATGTTGAAAAAAAAAGAGAAAAACATTTAGATCTATTGTTTTATGCGAAATCACTCTTATTTTGGCATCTATTTAGTGAAAAAGTAAATGTCAATTTTGAAAATGAGCTTTTCCTTCCGATACTTGCTTAGGATTTAATTTATTTGGATTAATGAAGTAAGCTAGTTTAATTTCAATTTAAGGTTGACTCCAAATAGAGTGGTTCATTTTTTTTCATGCTGATGTGCTACGACAAAAGAAGCAGTGACTTTTGCTTAATTTATAAAAACCAGTTGCTTTAGCGTTTCATTTTATGGTAAGTTTACTAATGGGTATTTTCAGAATTGGACCTAGAGGGGAGCAAGCCCTTGGTGCTTGATCCCCTCCGGGCAGCAGATTCACCCCTATTTCTGTCTTTAATTCGTTGAAATTTAAAAAAAAAAAATAAAAAATTGGAATATGGGAAATGGCCGCGATTTCAACAAAAATGCCGATTCGGTAAAAACGAAGATCCGGCACTGTGTGTTTTTGATTCGGAAAAAATGCTACACTTCAATGGAATAAAGATTGTTACTGGAATTGCGACTTCAGATAGCAAACGGGGAGCGGGGAGGGGGGGGGGGGAGAAAACAAACGTTAGCGCAGCAAGTGTGGGACAAAAATATGCTATATTACTTTTATCGTCAGGATTAATAATATTTGTCACTGAAATGCTGCTCAGAAAAGAAAGAGACTAATGTGTTAATAATAGCTACTGGGACAGTATATCTGCACTAACAGAAACACGGAATATTCATGACAAAAAATAAGAAATTAGGTGCAAACAAGAAAGTAAGCTCTTTTTGATATCGAACACCAAAGAAGCAAAGGAGTGTCAGTGGCAAGATTAAAATTTTCGAGATAATCAGTGTAAGTGGAAGAAGAGTCTCCCATCTGTTTCATGGCAGGAGATGGTAGGACAGTAAAATCTCTCAATATGGAATAGTAAGGAGACAAGACATTTTTTCCCTTAAAAAGAGGTGTTTTTGCTTCGTAAGTGTTACGAAAAATACAAATTTCAAAATTTCTTTGTCTAATAATTAGTATTTAATCAAAGATTTGGCTAGGAAAAGTTTTGTCACGTACATAAATTATTTTGAAGTAATTTATTGCCAAAAAATATTGATCGATGTCATGTAATTTACAATGGAATACAATGTAAAGTAAGTTGTAATTAGTGTACATTTCAAGTTTTCTACAAACTTTGCAATGGGCTGTGCATTATCCGTCGAAGCCGAGTGTTTAGTAAATAAACTGCTGAACTTGAAAAGCATGCATGTAAATTTCAGCAAGAATTTTACGATACATATTTGCTTCATTGCACAGTTCGAATTTTCACCAGTTAATTTTCTAGCGAAAAAGAACTTTGAATTCCAGTAAATTCAATATTTCCCATATATATACATGTACACATCTGTTTCAGTATGTTTCCTCCAAGATTGTCTCTTCACTGTAAAAAAAAAGTGTTTCCTTACTCCGTAAAAGCGGTGGCAGCCTAGCTGCTTCCATAGCAATGGAGTAACTTCACTGAATAAAAGTGGTGTAATTGCTCATACGTTACACCAGTTTTATCAGTTAAGTTACTCCATTGCTATTGAGGAAACTAGCCGCCGGAATAAAGTTACACAAAGGGGTAAAATGCTGCCACCATATTTACGGAGTAAGGTTACACATTTTTTTTTTACAGTGTTAGCCAGGGTGTCCTTAATCGGAAGAAAATACATGTAGGCCCCTACTTAAAGAGTCGCAGGAGGTTCTACTGTAGTAGTTCTGGCAGAGGGTGCTGCTTAGTTGCCGACTGTTTCCTTAAAGAAACATTTCAAACGAAAAAAAAAGAGACAATCAGATTACAGAAAACTAATATATTTTTAAATCCTATGCCCGGCGGACCAGGCACATGTACCGCCACCATTCTCATCCCAATGAGGGTAATCAACTTTTTAGCTGATTCAACTCAACGGGACATTGCTAAGCCCTTGCTCCACACACGAGAAAACTAGTTGAGTCAGCTCTGTTGAGTTTTATCAGGGTTGTGAAGCAGCTGCTCAAATAAATTAGGCATCATATTACAGAGAACTATTTTTTTTTTTAAATCCAATGCCCGCCAGACCAGTCATATATACCGCTACCATTCTCATCCCGAAGAGGGTAATCAACTTTTTAGCTGATTTAACTCATCGGGACATTGCCATGCGCTTGCTCCACCACACGAGAAAACTAGTTGAGTCAATTCGGTTCAATAGTGTTGTGGAGCAGCTGCTCAAATGAATTAGGCTTATTCGATGAAAAGTTGATCCAACTAAATTACCTCGGGTGAAGACAGCGAAAAACGCCAGTCAAACTGGTTGACAGGCATTTTTTTCGAAAGGGTTGATTCCACTGACCCTATTGTGTGTAGGACGCTTTAAATACTTTAAAAAAGCTTCTTCAGGGTCTGAGGTTTTTGACCTCAAAAATGTTTACACACTCATAATGAACACTTGCATGATAATACCTGCTGTGTTCAGGTAAACGGCAGTATCTGCAGAAATTAGTTTTCGAGAAATTTGAAGAAATGTGTGGTGTTTTCAATACTAACCATAGGAAAATGCTGAAATTAGACGCTTTTTTTCGCGTCTTTTTTCCAGCGGAAACCAAATAAGCGAGCCTGTACAATAAAGATAACATACAGTAGATGACAAAAATGCAAAGAGATAAAAAATAACAAATTTGCAGTTACTGCCTTGTACCTGCACACGGTGGAATAATCGTCCTTGCTTTATTCTTCTTGATTTTTTTTCTTCTTTTTTTGAACATTATGTGTTTTTTTTTCTTATTAAGAACTGCATTTTCGTCATCAGATAGCCATTTTGACCTTTTATCTACTTACTCTTTTAAAAGATTTACTTCTCGAAAATTGTACTTTGAGTTTACGCAACAAAAATGTAAACACTAAAGCTGTTATTTTTTTACACTCTGTGAATTCACGGAATCGAGGATATTGCTCTTTTTTGACCACAATTTAGGTTGTGGATGTTACAGGTGGTTCATTGTACTAAATCCAAACAAACATCACAGTGGACGCACCATAGCCGGTCACGTGGAAACTGTTTACTCAAAAAGTTACGCTACGCCTTTTTTTTTAAGGAGACCTTTCGTTTGTGCTACTGAAATTTCTCTCTCCGTTTGAGATAAAATTACATTCCTATCCATCTGTGCAGAAAAGTTTAAAACATCCTTTTTTTGTTTTACAGAAAGCTTTGAATGCATTTATATTTTTTTCCTGCAACTCTACGGTTAAAGCAATGTTATGGAAAATTGTTTTTGTTAAGCCAAGCCTTTGCTTTTCTAATCAAACATTATTCAAACAAAACCTTTTCTGAAGAACCAATTACCATTTATTTTTCTCAGATGAAGTTTAATGCAAGTAATATTTTCTTCTTGTTTATTTTGGCATAATACAAATAAATTTGGTCGTTGCATATGAAATACACTTTGGTTGACCACAAATAATAAATTTTCTACACCTTTTCCATCGTTTTATTTTCGATTCGCGTTTCATCTCACGCCTGACTACTTTTTTATTATATTTTAATCTCGTTATTTAAATGAGTATGTTATAAAAAATTACTCCTATTTTTATCTTCCTGTTTGTCCCCTACACTTAACGTATAACGAACATTTGTTTCGGAAAGAGAAAAGAAAACACGACTTATTCAAAGGTATTCAACCAATTTAAATGATTATTCCTTTTTGAAGCTATCCTTCTGAATAGAAGGTTGGTGTCCGGAATGAACGGGAAAAAAATGAGATAAGAAAGTAGTCTACCTATTACTTTTAAACGTTCATGTGCAATTCTTTTTTATATAAAAGTTCTTTATCTGTTGTTGTTGTTGCCCCATGGTCAGCAGTGCTGACCAGGTCCATGAGTTTATTTACCTTCAAGAAATCCAGCACCGTCACTGGGTCTTCTGTCAAATCCCTCCTGGAGAGCCCCAGGCAGGACAGTATATGGTCAGGCGAAGCCTGCTCAACAGAACACTTGCAACAAGTCTGAAAGATCTTCGACCCCTCCGAAAATTTTAAAGTTTTAAGATGTTAAACGGGCAAGAGTTTTTTGTTCCTGTCTGTCAAACCCAGGGGCCAGGGAGCCACCAGGTCGTGAACATCTGTACCAATGGTGTGTTCATCTAATTTTACGCGGAACAAAGCATCTGTGACGAATTCGGTCAGCGCATTCGACTGCTACCCGAAAGGTGTTTGTGGTTGAAGTCCATT